>NW_026873055.1:0-14245 GCF_032173495.1 Musca vetustissima | reverse complement strand
AATCTCAACCAATTTTCACTAAACTTGGCACACATTATTCTGGATTAAATTAAAAACGCTATGCAACATAAGAACTTGGTACATTACTTAGATTAAATCGGACGAAAATATATATCTAGATCTGAATCGATTTTCACGAAACTCAGCACACAACATTCCAGCATCAATTCAGAACGCTATGCCAAAATTTGTGCCAATCGAAGGATACATGTGGTGCACCATTTACATTAAATCGGACGAAAATATATATGGGAGCTATATCTAAATCTCAATTCAGTACGTTATGTCAATTTTCGTGCAAATCGAAAGATATATAGGGACTTTGGTGCACCATTTACATGAAATCGGACGAAACTATATATGGGAGCTATATCTAAATTTGGACCGATTTTCACGAAACTTGGCAGACATCACTCTATGCTCAATTCAGTACGTTATGCCAAATTTCGTGCAAATGGAATGATATATAGGGACTTTGGTGCACAATTTACATGAAATCGGACGAAACTATATATAGTAGCTATATCTAAATCTGGACCGATTTTCATGAAATTTGGCAGACATCACTCTAGGCTCAATTCATTACGTTATGCCAAATTTCGTGCAAATCGAAAGATATGTAGGGGCTTTGGTGCACCATTTACCTAAAATCGGACGAAACTATATATGGGAGCTATATCTAAATCTGGGCCGATTTTCACGAAACTTGGCACACATCACTCTATGCTCAATTCAGTACGTTATGCCAAAATTCGTGCAAATCGAAAGATATATAGGGACTTTGGTGCACAATTTACATGAAATCGGACGAAACTATATATGGGAGCTATATCTAAATCTGGACCGATTTTCATGAAACTTGGCAGACATCACTCTAGGCTCAATTCATTACGTTATGCCAAATTTCGTGCAAATCGAAAGATATGTAGGGACTTTGGTGCACCATTTACCTAAAATCGGACGAAACTATATATGGGAGCTATATCTAAATCTGGGCCGATTTTCACGAAACTTGGCAGACATCACTCTATGCTCAATTCAGTACGTTATGCCAAAATTCGTGCAAATCGAAAGATATATAGGGACTTTGGTGCACTATTTACATGAAATCGGACGAAACTATATATATGGGAGCTATATCTAAATCTGGACCGATTTTCTCGAAACATACCAGACATATTTTTATGCTCAATTCAGTACGTTATGCCAAATTTCGTGCAACTCGAAAGATATATAGGGACATTGGTGCACCATTTACATGAAATCGGACGAAACTATATATGGGAGCTATATCTAAATCTTGACCGATTTTATCGAAACTTGGCAGACATCACTCTAGGCCCAATTCAGTACGTTATACCAAATTTCGTGCATATCGCAAGATATATAGGGACTTTGGTACATCATTTATATTAAATCGGATGAAAATATATATGGGAGCTATATCTAAATCTGAAATTATTTTCTCGAAACTTGGCACACATCATTCTAGGCTCAATTCAGTATGTTATGCCAAATTTCGTGCAAATCGAAATATACATAGGGACTTTGGTGCACAATTTACATGAAATCGGACGGAACTATATATGGGAGCTATATCTAAATCTGGACCGATTTTCTCGAAACTTGGCAGACATCACTCTAGGCCCAATTCAGTACATTGTACCAAATTTCGTGCAAATCGAAAGATATATAGGGACTTTGGTGCACAATTTACATGAAATCGGTCGAAACTATATATATGGGAGCTATATCTATATCTGGACCGATTTTCTCGAAACTTGGCACACATCATTCTAGGCTCAATTCAGTACGTTATGCCAAATTTCGTGCAAATTGAAAGATATATTAGGACTTTGGGGCACCATTTACATGAAATCGGACGAAACTATATATGGGAGCTATATCTAAATCTGGACCGATTTTTATGAAATTTTACACACATCATTTTAGACCTAAATTATTAGGCTGTACCAAATTTCGTGCAAATCGAATGATATATAGGGACCGTTTACATTAAATCGGTTAAATATATATATGGGAGCTATATCTAAATCTGAACCGATTTTTCCCAATTTCAAAAGGGTTCGTCCTTGGGCCGAATAAGTGACCTATGCCAAATTTCATCCAATTCGGATCATAAATGCGACCTGTACTTTGCTCACAAAAATACATGGACAGACAGACAGACGGACGGACGGACGGACATGCATAAATCGACTTAAAAAGTGATTCTATGCATATTCTCAAAAGGAACCATGGGTCTATCTCGTTTCCTTTTGCCTGTTACAAACATATGCACAAATACATAATACCCTGTACCACAGTGTGGTGAAGGGTATAAATAGTCAGTTGGTCCAAAGAAAAATAATCGATAAATGGACTAGTAGTGACTATTTTAAAATTAGTTTAAAGTTAGTTTAAAATTGGTTCATTTCCCTACAGGGTTGGTTCCAGAAGAAGCCGTGTAAAAACAAACCGTGTAAAAAAAAGACATTGATCTTATACATAAAGGGGATTTCCCTAAATTAGTGCTATTCACATTTGCTTTGATCAGTAAAAATGGTTTAACGCGCTAAAGAGGAAATCACTTAAATATTTAAGCTAGTGTTCGCAAACTATCGATGGTTTCAGACTTTTTTCTTTCATAAATACTTTTTTGTGATATGAACAACTTCGCAAAACTTAAATTTGACAAAAAAAAAAATGAAGTACATAAAATTTCAAATCGTGCTAAATGGAGTAAAATCGTCTAAAAAAATTAAAAATATTCAATTTTCAAACCGTGTTATATTAAAACCGTGTAAAAAAAGACCGTGATATATTTTTAGCTCCACCGTCGGAAAATTCAGTCTGCAAGAAGAAACATCCGACAACAACATGAGGTTGATTGACTCCATGGCAGCAAAAATCATGGTAGTTAGCAGCATCAAATTCAAGTATCTCGATCAAGTAACGAGAAATCAAATTGATCATGTTGTGATAGACGGAAGGCATTCATCCAGTGTTTTAGACGTTCGATTGATACGAGTAGCAAATATCTATTTAGACCATTGCCTTGTGGCAGCCAATGTTCGCTCGTTCACTCGTCCTAATGTAGCAGATGAGGTGCGATGTAACACAATACGGAGATTCGATGTCGAAAATCTGCAAACACAACAGATGGCAGAAGTCTACTCCGCTTAACCTACCCACTTGCATGAGGAAATCACTCCTTGTCCCGACAATAATATAGAAGCACAATGGCAAAGTATTACCCAAGTATTACCAAAAAGAGTGCCGTAATGCTACTGAGGCGAAAAAAGCAATACTATATTCAACAGTAACACGCACTGCAAGAGAGAATTATCGGAAGAAAAGCTTCTGGTATCAAATAGTGGAGGTGAAGAATATACCACAGAACCAATAAGAGGCGACGGTATATTGTGTATACCACCTAGCCAAGATGAGGTCAGAGTAGCAATTAATCGGCTGAAGAACAATAAAGCAGCAGGTGCCGATAGATTACCAGCCGACCTATTTAAACCCTGTAGTCAGATGCTAGTCAGGATCATGCCCCAGCTGATTAGTACAATTTTTTTTCTAGAGGAATGCACTCCCAATGATTGGAACCGCAGCATCATGTGTCACGTGCTCAGAAAAAGGAGACAATACGATATATGCCAACTATAGATGAATAAGTCTCTTCCCATCGCAATGACATTATTGTACCATACAAATGCGGCTTTAGGCCTGGCAAATCCACCATTGACCAGATTTTCACTTTGCGCCAGATCCAGGAAAAGTCCCAAGAAAAACACATCGGCACATTCCACCTATTTGTCGACTTAAAGCCGCATACGACAGCCCTATCCGTTCAGATGTGTTTGAACGAATGTCTGTGTTCGGCATTCCTGTAAAATTAATACGGCTATGCAGGCTAACTTAACTGGCACACGGTCAGCAGTTAAAATCTGAAAGGACCTATTGGAGCCCTTCAATACTGATCGAGGATACAGACAAGGTGACATTTTGTCGTGTGATCTGTTCAACATCCTGCCTAAAATGGTCATACAGCATATGTTAGGCTGACGTCAGAGTGCGCGCGAGAAGCGATGCTATGATATGCCGCTAGACGACGCTGTAAACCTCTGCGTGTGCTTTCTTATGGTATAGCGCAAAAGCTGACAGAGTGGATGCTATGCTACAAGCGAGACGAAGCGAGTGCAAGCGATAAAGCGTGTTGTGCAATGGTTTGTAGCAAGAACTCGCTTTGTCTCTGTTTGAGTTTCTTTGTTTATTATTTTAATTTACCGTTATGATCGGTTTTTGGCATAGTTCTTTTGCATCTTATCGCATTTTAAAGACATGGATCAACCTGTCGGGATTTTTTGTGGACTCAAGTCCAAATTTAATTAAATAATAATAAAATAATTTTGAAAAAATAAGTGAAATCGACGCAGAAACATTTGTTAATTTCGTTAATTTTCCTTTAAAAATTACTTTGAAAATATTTTGCGATATGAAAAATTCGTCGTCTGAATCCTTCTTGAGTCAACAAACACCAGTTACAATTGAAATAAGCGATGTAAACAAACAACACGATTTGCTCTCTATACCACTCACTCTGACATATTATAGCATTGAAGTAGCATGAACTATTATAGCATGTAGTATCGCATCGCTTCTCGCTTCCAGCCATACTCGGTTAGGCCGAAGACATCGACATAATGGGTCGAACACTAAGAAGGAGTCTGCCAAAGTGGAACTGGCAGTAAATGGCGAGAAGACCAAACTGATGATATTAACGCACAAGACATCCAGTAGACAGGGACCAACTGTGGAAGTTGAAAACTACAGCTTTGAGGTAGAAAGCGATTTTATATACCTCCATAAACATAACTACTAGCATCAGCTTTGAAATCCGGAGGAGAATAGTGTTGGCCAACAGATGCTATTATGGTCTGAGTAAGCAATTCAAAAGCAAGGCCACCTCTCGCCAGACCAAATTCACACTCTACAAGACGCTGATATTACCCGTGCTGTTGTATGGATCTGAAGCATGGGTACTTTCGCAAGTAGATGAGACAGCTCTTGGAGAGAAAAATTTTCCGGAAGATCTGTGGCCCGATCTGCATCGACGGTGAATAGTATAATCGAATAAACCATGAGCTGTACCATCTATTCTCGGACATCGACATAGACGTATCGAGCTGCAGCGACTACGTTCGCTAGGCCATGTTGTGAGAATCTGATGAAAATATCTTTGGGAGCTATATCTTAATCTAAACCGATTTCAAACCAGTAAGGAAAGTATTAAAGTAGTAAAGAACATAAATATGGGAGGTATATCTAAATCTGAACAGATTTGCAAGAAATTTTACACGCATCATTTTACACTCAATTCAGTACTCTATGCCAAATTTCGTGCAAATCGAAGGATATATAGGGACTTTGATACACCATATACATTAAATCGATCCAAAATATATATAAGAGCTATATCTAAATCTTAACCGTTTTTCAAGAAAGTTTACACACATCATTCTAGACCTAATTCATTACGCTATGCTAAATTTCGTGGAAATCGAAAGATATATAGGGACTTTGGTGAACCAGTTACACCTAATCGGTCGAACATAAATATGGGAGCTATATCTAAATCTGAACCGATTGTCAAGAAATTTTACACACATCCTTCTAGGCCTAATTCATTAAGCTATGCTAAATTTTGTGGAAATCGGAAGATATATAGGGACTTTGGTGAACCATTTACATTAAATCGGTCGAACATATGTGTGGGAGCTATATCTAAATCTGAACCGATTTTCAAGAAGTTTTACACACATCATTCTAAACTCAGTCGAAGAGAAAAAACTACTGCATTCCTTTATATTTATTTAAAAAATATAGCTTGAGGGAAAATTTCTCCACAATTATGATAATGATGTTGTCACAATAGTCATGACACATTGATAGACCACCAACTCATGTTGATGCGCTGTTAAAGGCACATCTTGAAGTGTAACGTAACACAATCGCATTGAATGAAACATTTACGACGAAAAAAATGTGCAAACAGAAATTATTGTCGTTTTTTCATTCGCACCTAAGGATACAAATATTTGTTTGTGATATCCTGAAATTGTTGAATGGTGTTCGTTCATGTGATAATTTCAAATATTTTTGCGTATTTTATTGCAATTTGTTTATTGTTGTTGTGGTATTAATTTAGCGTTAGCATTTGTTATTGCTGAGAATGTCGATGATGATGCGGACGACTTACTGCAGTGGAGAGAATGTAATAATGAATTTCATTATGGTTCCTTTTTTTGTTCACAGTGCTTCTTAGAGCTTTAAAGCGTAGGGAGTCAATTCACTGTAAAATTCAGGATTTCTATAAAGTATATATATAAGAACTATTAGGAGTTGGAATTTTAAAATAATATTTTCTATTGTAGTCGTGGAATTTACAAGAATATTTTTTAAGTACGATTGAAAATAATTTTTCAAAGTCTATTATAGGCGTGGACTTTACAAAAATATTTTTTATACCCTTCACCACACTGTGGTACAGGGTATTATGTCTTTGTGCATATGTTTGTAACAGGCAAAAGGAAACGAGATAGACCCATGGTTCCTTTTGAGAATATGCATAGAATCACTTTTTAAGTCGATTTATGCATGTCCGTCCGTCCGTCCGTCTGTCTGTCTGTCTGTCCATGTATTTTTGTGAGCAAAGTACAGGTCGCATTTATGATCCGAATTGGATGAAATTTGGCATAGGTCACTTATTCGGCCCAAGGACGAACCCTATTGAAATTGGGAAAAATCGGTTCAGATTTAGATATAGCTCCCATATATATATTTAACCGATTTAATGTAAACGGTCCCTATATATCATTCGATTTGCACGAAATTTGGTACAGCCTAATCATTTAGGTCTAAAATGATGTGTGTAAAATTTCATAAAAATCGGTCCAGATTTAGATATAGCTCCCATATATAGTTTCGTCCGATTTCATGTAAATGGTGCCCAAAGTCCTAATATATCTTTCAATTTGCACGAAATTTGGCATAACGTACTGAATTGAGCCTAGAATGATGTGTGCCAAGTTTCGAGAAAATCGGTCCAGATATAGATATAGCTCCCATATATATAGTTTCGACCGATTTCATGTAAATTGTGCACCAAAGTCCCTATATATCTTTCGATTTGCACGAAATTTGGTACAATGTACTGAATTGGGCCTAGAGTGATGTCTGCCAAGTTTCGAGAAAATCGGTCCAGATTTAGATATAGTTCCCATATATAGTTTCGTCCGATTTCATGTAAATTGTGCACCAAAGTCCCTATGTATATTTCGATTTGCACGAAATTTGCATGACGTACTGAATTGAGCCTAGAATGATGTGTGCCAAGTTTCGAGAAAATAATTTCAGATTTAGATATAGCTCCCATATATTTTTTCGTCCGATTTAATATAAATGATGTACCAAAGTCCCTATATATCTTGCGATATGCACGAAATTTGGTATAACGTACTGAATTGGGCCTAGAGTGATGTCTGCCAAGTTTCGATAAAATCGGTCAAGATTTAGATATAGCTCCCATATATAGTTTCGTCCGATTTCATGTAAATGGTGCACCAATGTCCCTATATATCTTTAGATTTGCACGAAATTTGGCATAACGTACTGAGATGAGCATAAAATTATGTCTGGTATGTTTCGTGAAAATCGGTCCAGATTTAGATATAGCTCCATATATAGTTCCGTCCGATTTCATGTAAATGGTGCACCAAAGTCGCTATATATCTTTCGATTTATACGAAATTTGGCATAACTTGCTGAATTGAGCATAAAATTATGTCTGGTATGTTTCGTGAAAATCGGTCCAGATTTAGATATAGCTCCCATATATAGTTACGTCCGATTTCATGTAAATAGTGCACCAAAGTCCCTATATATCTTTCGATTTGCACGAATTTTGGCATAACGTACTGAATTGAGCCTAGAGTGATGTCTGCCAAGTTTCATGAAAATCGGTCCAGATTTAGATATAGCTCCCATATATAGTTTCGTCCGATTTCATGTAAATTGTGCACCAATGTCCCTATATATATTTCGATTTGCACGAAATTTGGCACAACGTACTGAATTGAGCCTAGAGTGATGTCTGCCAAGTTTCATGAAAATCGGTCCAGATTTAGATATAGCTCCCATATATAGTTTCGTCCGATTTCATGTAAATTGTGCACCAAAGTCCCTATATATCTTTCGATTTGCACGAATTTTGGCATAACGTACTGAATTAAGCATAGAGTGATGTCTGCCAAGTTTCGTGAAAATCGGCCCAGATTTAGATATAGCTCCCATATATAGTTTCGTCCGATTTTAGGTAAATGGTGCACCAAAGTCCCTACACATCTTTCGATTTGCACGAAATTTGGCATAACGTAATGAATTGAGCCTAGAGTGATGTCTGCCAAGTTTCATGAAAATCGGTCCAGATTTAGATATAGCTCCCATATATAGTTTCGTCCGATTTCATGTAAATTGTGCACCAAAGACCTTATATATCTTTCGATTTGCACGAATTTTGGCATAACGTACTGAATTGAGCATAGAGTGATGTCTGCCAAGTTTCGTGAAAATCGGCCCAGATTTAGATATAGCTCCCATATATAGTTTCGTCCGATTTTAGGTAAATGGTGCACCAAAGTCCCTACATATCTTTCGATTTGCACGAAATTTGGCATAACGTAATGAATTGAGCTTAGAGTGATGTCTGCCAAGTTTCATGAAAATCGGTCCAGATTTAGATATAGCTACCATATATAGTTTCGTCCGATTTCATGTAAATTGTGCACCAAAGTCCCTATATATCATTCCATTTGCACGAAATTTGGCATAACGTACTGAATTGAGCATAGAGTGATGTCTGCCAAGTTTCGTGAAAATCGGTCCAAATTTAGATATAGCTCCCATATATAGTTTCGTCCGATTTCATGTAAATGGTGCACCAAAGTCCCTATATATCTTTCGATTTGCACGAAAATTGACATAACGTACTGAATTGAGCCTAGAATGATGTCTGGTATGTTTCGTGAAAATCGGTCCAGATTTAGATGCACCACATGTATCCTTCGATTGGCACAAATTTTGGCATAGCGTTCTGAATTGATGCTGGAATGATGTGTGCTGAGTTTCGTGAAAATCGATTCAGATCTAGATATATATTTTCGTCCGATTTAATCTAAATAATGTACCAAGTTCTTATGTTGCATAGCGTTTTTAATTTAATCCAGAATAATGTGTGCCAAGTTTAGTGAAAATTGGTTGAGATTTAGATATAGCTCTTTATATTATAGATTGATTTTAAGTAATTGACGCACCAAGGAACCAATATATGGCTGACAGGAACAAAACCTACTGAAATTAGTATAACCTAACCTATGACAAGTTTCGTTGAAATCGGTTCATATTTAGATATAGTATCCATATATAAGTAAATTGTGCATCAAACTCCTAATATTTGTTAGATTGACATTAAATTTTGCACAACTTACAAAATTGAGCATAGAATAACGTAGTTGGGTTTTCTAGAAGTACAGACCTAGCTCAACGGATGAACTATTGACATTTGTTTGAAGTCGATTTACATACTTTTGTTCCATTGTAACACACGAATGACATGTTTATGGATAGATCTAGGTCGTTTCACATTTAGATAAATATCACATATGTTATTTCATACAATTTCATTATAAAAGTCCTGTTTAATATACCCATAGTGGTGAAGGGTATCATATAGTCGGCCCCGTCCGACTTTACTACTTTCCTTACTGGTTTAAGATTGCAAGCGTGTATTTATACCCTTCACCACACTGTGGTACAGGGTATTATGTCTTTGTGCATATGTGCCAAGTTTCGAGAAAATCGGTCCAGATATAGATATAGCTCCCATATATATAGTTTCGACCGATTTCATGTAAATTGTGCACCAAAGTCCCTATATATCTTTCGATTTGCACGAAATTTGGTACAATGTACTGAATTGGGCCTAGAGTGATGTCTGCCAAGTTTCGAGAAAATCGGTCCAGATTTAGATATAGCTCCCATATATAGTTTCGTCCGATTTCATGTAAATTGTGCACCAAAGTCCCTATGTATATTTCGATTTGCACGAAATTTGGCATAACGTACTGAATTGAGCCTAGAATGATGTGTGCCAAGTTTCGAGAAAATAATTTCAGATTTAGATATAGCTCCCATATATTTTTTCGTCCGATTTAATATAAATGATGTACCAAAGTCCCTATATATCTTGCGATATGCACGAAATTTGGTATAACGTACTGAATTGGGCCTAGAGTGATGTCTGCCAAGTTTCGATAAAATCGGTCAAGATTTAGATATAGCTCCCATATATAGTTTCGTCCGATTTCATGTAAATGGTGCACCAATGTCCCTATATATCTTTAGATTTGCACGAAATTTGGCATAACGTACTGAGATGAGCATAAAATTATGTCTGGTATGTTTCGTGAAAATCGGTCCAGATTTAGATATAGCTCCATATATAGTTCCGTCCGATTTCATGTAAATGGTGCACCAATGTCCATATATATCTTTCGATTTGCACGAAATTTGGCATAACTTGCTGAATTGAGCATAAAATTATGTCTGGTATGTTTCGTGAAAATCGGTCCAGATTTAGATATAGCTCCCATATATAGTTACGTCCGATTTCATGTAAATAGTGCACCAAAGTCCCTATATATCTTTCGATTTGCACGAATTTTGGCATAACGTACTGAATTGAGCCTAGAGTGATGTCTGCCAAGTTTCATGAAAATCGGTCCAGATTTAGATATAGCTCCCATATATAGTTTCGTCCGATTTCATGTAAATTGTGCACCAATGTCCCTATATATATTTCGATTTGCACGAAATTTGGCACAACGTACTGAATTGAGCCTAGAGTGATGTCTGCCAAGTTTCATGAAAATCGGTCCAGATTTAGATATAGCTCCCATATATAGTTTCGTCCGATTTCATGTAAATTGTGCACCAAAGTCCCTATATATCTTTCGATTTGCACGAATTTTGGCATAACGTACTGAATTAAGCATAGAGTGATGTCTGCCAAGTTTCGTGAAAATCGGCCCAGATTTAGATATAGCTCCCATATATAGTTTCGTCCGATTTTAGGTAAATGGTGCACCAAAGTCCCTACACATCTTTCGATTTGCACGAAATTTGGCATAACGTAATGAATTGAGCCTAGAGTGATGTCTGCCAAGTTTCATGAAAATCGGTCCAGATTTAGATATAGCTCCCATATATAGTTTCGTCCGATTTCATGTAAATTGTGCACCAAAGTCCCTATATATCTTTCGATTTGCACGAATTTTGGCATAACGTACTGAATTGAGCATAGAGTGATGTCTGCCAAGTTTCGTGAAAATCGGCCCAGATTTAGATATAGCTCCCATATATAGTTTCGTCCGATTTTAGGTAAATGGTGCACCAAAGTCCCTACATATCTTTCGATTTGCACGAAATTTGGCATAACGTAATGAATTGAGCTTAGAGTGATGTCTGCCAAGTTTCATGAAAATCGGTCCAGATTTAGATATAGCTACCATATATAGTTTCGTCCGATTTCATGTAAATTGTGCACCAAAGTCCCTATATATCATTCCATTTGCACGAAATTTGGCATAACGTACTGAATTGAGCATAGAGTGATGTCTGCCAAGTTTCGTGAAAATCGGCCCAAATTTAGATATAGCTCCCATATATAGTTTCGTCCGATTTCATGTAAATGGTGCACCAAAGTCCCTATATATCTTTCGATTTGCACGAAAATTGACATAACGTACTGAATTGAGCCTAGAATGATGTCTGGTATGTTTCGTGAAAATCGGTCCAGATTTAGATATAGCTCCCATATATATTTTCGTCCGATTTAATGTAAATGGTGCACCACATGTATCCTTCGATTGGCACAAATTTTGGCATAGCGTTCTGAATTGATGCTGGAATGATGTGTGCTGAGTTTCGTGAAAATCGATTCAGATCTAGATATATATTTTCGTCCGATTTAATCTAAATAATGTACCAAGTTCTTATGTTGCATAGCGTTTTTAATTTAATCCAGAATAATGTGTGCCAAGTTTAGTGAAAATTTGTTGAGATTTAGATATAGCTCTTTATATTATAGATTGATTTTAAGTAATTGACGCACCAAGGAACCAATATATGGCTGACAGGAACAAAACCTACTGAAATTAGTATAACCTAACCTATGACAAGTTTCGTTGAAATCGGTTCATATTTAGATATAGTATCCATATATAAGTAAATTGTGCATCAAACTCCTAATATTTGTTAGATTGACATTAAATTTTGCACAACTTACAAAATTGAGCATAGAATAACGTAGTTGGGTTTTCTAGAAGTACAGACCTAGCTCAACGGATGAACTATTGACATTTGTTTGAAGTCGATTTACATACTTTTGTTCCATTGTAACACACGAATGACATGTTTATAGATAGATCTAGGTCGTTTCACATTTAGATAAATATCACATATGTTATTTCATACAATTTCATTATAAAAGTCCTGTTTAATATACCCATAGTGGTGAAGGGTATCATATAGTCGGCCCCGTCCGACTTTACTACTTTCCTTACTGGTTTAAGATTGCAAGCGTGTATTTATACCCTTCACCACACTGTGGTACAGGGTATTATGTCTTTGTGCATATGTTTGTAACAGGCAAAAGGAAACGAGACAGACACATGGTTCCTTTTGCGAATATGCATAGAATCACTTTTTAAGTCGATTTATGCATGTCCGTCCGTCCGTCGGTCCGTCTGTCTGTCCATGTTAAATTGTAAACAAAGTACAGGTCGCATTTATGATCTGAATTGGATGAAATTTGGCACAGGTCACTTATTTGGCCCAAGGACGAACCCTATTGAAATTAGGAAAAATCGGTTCAGATTTAGACATAGCTCCCATATATATATTTAACCGATTTAATGTAAATGGTCCCTATATATCTTTCGATTTGCACGAAATTTGGTACAGCCTAATCATTTAGGTCTAGAATGATGTCTGTCAAGTTTCGTGAAAATCGGTCCAGATTTAGATATAGGTCCCATATATAGTTTCGTCCGATTTCATGAAAATGGTGCCCCAAAGTCCCTATATATCTTTTGATTTGCACGAAATTTGGCATAACGTTCTGAATGATGCCTAGAGTGATGTCTGCCAAGTTTCGAGAAAATCGGTCCAGATTTAGATATAGCTCCCATATATAGTTTCGTCCGATTTCATGTAAATGGTGTACCAAAGTCCCTATATATCTTTCGAGTTGCACGAAATTTGGCATAACGTACTGAATTGGGCCTAGAATGATGTCTACCAAGTTTCGAGAAAATCGGTCCAGATTTAGATATAGCTCCCATATTTAGTTTCGTTCGATTTCATGTAAATGGTGCACCAAAGTCGCTATATATCCTTCGATTTGCACGAAATTTGGCATAACTTACTGAATTGAGTCTAAAATGATGTCTGCCAAGATTCATGAAAATCGGTGCAGATTTCTATATAGCTCCCATATATAGTTTCGTCCGATTTCATATAAATGGTGCACTAAATGATTTCAGCCAAGTTTCATGAAAATCGGTCCTGTTTTAGATATAGCTCCCATATATAGGTTCGTCCGATTTCACGTAAATGGTGCACCAAAGTCCCTATATATCCTTCGATTTGAACGAAATTTGGCATAACTTACTGAATTGAGCCTAGAGTGATGTCTGCCAAGTTTCGAGAAAACCGGTCCAGATTTCTATATAGCTCCCACATACAGTTTCGTCCGATTTCATGTAAATTGTGCACCAAAGTCGCTATATATCTTTCGATTTGCACGAAATTTGACATAACGTACTGAATTGAGCCTAGAGTGATGACTACCTTGTTTAGTGAAAATCGGTCCAGATTTAGATATAGCTCCCTTTTATTATAGGAACAAAACGTTCTGAAATTAGTATAACCTAACCTGTGACAAGTTTGTTTGAAAGCGATTACTTTTTTACTTTCCTTACTGGTTTTAAAAATTATTTTTAACCAGTGAGCGGAGCAGTATAGTCGGACGGGGCCGACCATATGATACCCTACACAACTACCACGGAATTCTAACTTTCTATGGTTCTATATTCAGAGCTTCGGAAATATTTAGATATTT
>NW_026873054.1:0-141036 GCF_032173495.1 Musca vetustissima | reverse complement strand
GGGTAGATAACAAAATAGAAAACGGTTAGTCGCCGTGAACAGTAAAGCGGTGTACACACAATCAGTTTTGTTTAACTGTTTGGTTCCTGATGCAATATTTTTTTATGTCAGATTGAATTACAATAAGTGATGCGAAAAAAAAATTAATAACAATAGGTGTGTTCGTTTACCCTATATATTGCATTCATTTTATTGTAAGAGTAGATTTTATTTATTATATTAACTCAGTAAATGTTTTCATGTTGCATTTTGAAGTTATGTCAGTTTATTATATATTTGATGATTGTTTCTAAATGTTACTGGATGTTGTCTGCTCACTCCAAAGTTCAGTAAAGGGGAACGAATTGAGAAAGAAAAGGTGACAGTTCTATGTTGACAAATTATTTTTCAGTAGGCAGTTAATTTTAAGTGTTGACCACAGTTAAATATTCGCTATTTTTTGACTGTTGTTCTTTAATACACGTCTCTTTTAATCAGACACAGCTCTTTTATGAATTTGTATATTTACTATGTACGGGAACACAACAATTGTTTCTTGCTGAGTGAAACATGCATGCATGTCATGGATAGGTTGTTCCATATGTTTTTTTTTTTCGATCTCATTTGCGTCCAGTCTACACCGTTTACAACAACCATGTCGTCCACCACACCGACAGAAGATTGTTTACCCTGCCGGTTAATCAGCGGATTTGGTGTAATGGGTATGGGGGCGTATATATATCATCAAGCTGGGCGACGTAAACCTTTAGAGAGAAATGTTATGAAAGTTATATCAGTTGGTAAGTAACAACAACACAACTGATCCAAATCCAATCGAAAGTACTAGCTACCTTTGTCTCTTCCTTACAGGCGCAATTATGCTTGGAGTTGCCCGCTTACTGAATATGCAATTCCTAAAATCACCAAAAAGAGACCAATCATAATAGTTTCAGTTGTGGTACAAAACTATTTTTGTATAGGTACATACTATATTTATTTGTAAATAATATTAACTACAAAAATCTTACAATAAAATAGTAATTCTTAAGATTAATCATCATCCCCATCACTTTCAATTGAATTGTTGCCATCGGCATTATCGTCGTCCTCATCTTCTTCGTCCCAGTGTTTATTTTTCTTGTTTGTCATAAAATCATCCTGCAGTACACTCCATTCGGATTTCTTTTTCTTATTATCATATTCTTCATCGCTACTGTCGTCATTTTCATTCTTGACCGCATTATCGACAGCTTCTGATTTGGCACGTTTGCCGCCCATGAGGACATCTAAAAATTTACGTTTATCGATATTTTTCAAAACAGCTTCTCTCCGACTGTCCAAAGGACCGGCTTCCTCCAACTGATGTTGCAAATCTTTTTGTTGAATACGCACGGCATTGAATAGTTGAACTACACCCTTGGTGGCAACTTTACGCAGGGCACGCTCACGCTCTATATCCTTCCATGATGGTTTGACACGCAGTTCTAGTTTTAGATTTCTCGGTGGTTTAACATCTTCAGGTTCTTCTTTTACTTCTTTTTTGATTTCTTCTTTCTTAATTTCACCATCAATTTCAAAACCGTAATCTTCCTCGGCTTTTTTCTTATCGTCTGGTTTGATTTTTTTAGCTCTGGACAGGACTAGAGTCTTTTTAGTTTTTGGTTTCGATGTGCTTAGAACTTTTGCAATGGAATCAGCCCAACCGCTGTTGCCTGCCTGTGGAGCCTCCTCATCTGAAGATGCCTCATCCGAGGTGGCATTTTCATTGTGGCTAGCTTCATCGGAATCTGAAACTGGAGTAGAAAATGAATCGGTAATGCTATTATGGGATATTAGTTTATATTGGCATTACCTTGTTTCTTGGGTTGTTTCCTTTTTAATCCGAGTAAAGCCATTTTTACTTTTCTGTTCGTTTGCTGGCCACCAATGTTTACAAATAAAATTCACGTGTATGCGCCGAATGTCATACCTTGTAAATAATCTATTACAATATCCATATGGACATTAGGGATTCTTAGTTCAGTATGGCTAGCAATTGTGTAAGCATTAAGTTGGATATACATTATCGAACAAAGGTATTTAGTTTGAATTTTCGTGTAAGATACCTTCCTTTTATACATTTATTCACAATATTTTTGCTTGAATAGCGCAGTCATAAAGACGAATACACACTATAACTTTTAAATGAGAGCTTTCTATCGATTCCTGACAATTAAGGGGAAAACACATACGAGGATTCAAGCCTTGCCTGTTATGTTGGCTTCGTATAAAATGTCAAATTATAAAAAAAAATATAAAAGGCTTAACATGCGTGTTAAATTGGCTTCTTTTATTGTAAAATAATATAGGAGTACGGAGTCAAAAATGAAGTTTAACTCTGATACATTTTCAAATCAAAGACTTACTTCAATTTCCTAATGGGAAGATTTGATCCAGCAAATCCTTTTGCAATGAAAAATTGCAATTCTCAACGCTATTTTTAGCGTTTTTGTATGAGTTACATCTACATATGGCAATGACTCAATTAGAGAAAAGATTTGAAAGCGATAGAATTGTAATTTTGCAAGATTTTCATTCATGTTTTTCAGTGTTATTCGGAAAATTCAAAATAAAACAAATGTTTTGATATTTCGTATTTTTTGTTTACGTTTTTGACATATCAAGCTGACACTAGCGTTACATACAACAACAATTTTCTATGTGGTTATTGTTGAATTGTATTTGTGTATTTTTGAAGTTACCTTGTATAATTGTATCATGATAAAGTGTTTGGCATTGTATGAAATGTCAATTTATAAAGGAATTTCAGTGTTAAACATCATTTCTGGCGCCGTACAAACAGTCGATACTCGTCCTTTAAAACCCTACTATCGATAAACGCCCCCATTGTTTTGATTGCCTTCGATAGTAGTTATTTGACAAACATTTAAAAAAAAAAACAACAAAAAAAATTAGATTACAACAAAAACTCATACGAATACTTATTTCGCATAAATATATATGTAAATATAATAAAAGAAAAGGAAAGGAAAAAGCATTTGGAATTGTTGTTGTGAGTCATCTCCCTCTATGCAATTATACAATTCAAAATAGTATTGATAAAGATACTCGACGAAATACGAAATAAAAACACAAACAAAGGGAATAACAAATGTGCATTTGCCTTTGCAGTAGTTATCGGCGTTTTCATTGCTGATTAAATGGCCAGTTTGTTGCCGAATCGGGCTGGAAGTGCATCAGTAAGTTTTGTTCCATTTCATCGATTTGTAAAGAACCGGTCAGCAGTATTTGTTGTGGATGATTTCATGTGATTTGCGTATTTATATATTTAGGGTGCTCAATATATGGATGAGAATTTTGGTGATTCGAGAATTATGGCTGATGTTGAACCAATTTTAGCCTCGTCCGGCGATGGATTTTTCAAAAAATTACCAACAATACCGGTATTTAGGTGAGAGCGATCATAATAAAGTTGTTATATTTATTTTCCATATATATTTTGCGGACATTTAAGATATAGAAACTGAGTACGATATGATAAAATAATTGGTAATCATGACAGCGGGGATTTAGGATGTGATGGGTTTATTCCTCTTTAAATTGTGAAATATGTATATAAGTTTGTGTGCGTGTTAAAGAAGAGTTGCTGGAAATTCGAAATACAATTGGAACAAACATGCTATGCTGTAGACCATGGACATGTTAGAAAGTCACAAAATGTATACCCTACTCAACTGTGGTGTATGGATATTGTAAATGAGAGTGACCGAGAAATATTTAAAACTATTATAACATTATAATTCCATTCTTTTTGGAAGAGGGAAATAACATTTGACAATTCCTAACTTTTTTATAATAAGGATGATAGGTCTACACCCCCATCATTATGTATATCTCGAATGTAACGTAAAGCGTAACGTAAAGTTTTGGATTTGGACACTCCAAAAAACCCTATTGTGGAGAAAGGAAGGCATGGGTCCAGGGCTTATAATGTTCTGTCAACACAATAATTCAAAGCGATCGATCATCAGTAACATAGTATCTTTGCTTGGAATGCATGAAAATGTTAACGAATTTCATGCGAAAATCATCTTGTTAATGTAGCCAGTTAATGTAGGCTACTTACAATTGATAAAATAAGGCTCTTAATCGTACAATGTATGAAAGGCGGGATTTGTAGAATAGCAACACACTTTGTAAATATTCATATATAGACAACTTCCTGACCTACCCCAAAATGTTTGCATCCTCGAAAAAGAAATGAACATCTGAATTAATTAATTATAACCATTATTATCTCTTACAGCATTCATTTGAGTTTGTCCGTTACCATTTCATTTGTCGGCATTGCCTTGTCCGTTTCATGGCCAGAGGAGCTGCATGATAAAGCCTATTTTATAATGACATGCTTGAGAGTCACATTTTGGTTGATAACATTTGTAAGTTCATTGATATTTTGTTTGTACAAAAAAAGTAGGTTTAATTTTTTTCTATCAGCTCTTTGATCATCTTATACGCAAACGTCATAATGATTTAAGAATGAACGGTTATCATGATTTCCATCGTACCATTACAATGCATAATGGTGTTGCATTGAATGTTGTCTCTGCCTGGAATACTATATTGTTATTGACTCAAGCGTTACTGCATCATTTGGAAGGAAGCGTTATGTGGAATTCATGGTTTACACCGATATCGTGTATGGTGGCATTGCAAGTGGCCGAAACAATTATTTTGATGGCAACACATGGTTGTTATATTGGTAAGTTTTTTTTTAATTATATATATTTTTTTGTAGGGGGTTGAAAGAGGTCGAAAAAAGAATACATGTAGCTCTGCTGCCAAAAAATGATTGATTGTCTTAAGGAATCTTGTGTTCTGATCGTATAAATAGTTTGTTCAGCTCGCCTATAAAGACTCCCTTCAGCTCGTCTATAAAGACTCCCTTCAGCTCGTCTATAAAGACTCCCTTCAGCTCGTCTATAAAGACTCCCTTCAGCTCGTCTATAAAGACTCCCTTCAGCTCGTCTATAAAGACTCCCTTCAGCTCGTCTATAAAGACTCCCTTAAGCTCGTTTATAAAGACTCCCTTCAGCTCGTCTATAAAGACTCCCTTCAGCTCGTCTATAAAGACTCCCTTCAGCTCGTCTATAAAGACTCCCTTCAGCTCGTCTATAAAGACTCCCTTAAGCTCGTCTATTTAGGCTCCTTCAGCTAGTCTATAGAGACTCCATTCTGGTCGTCTACAGAGACTCTTTTTCGTTCGACTATTCGTCCGTCACTTAATTCATATTAAATCCTTTCAGCTAGTCCTTTAAGACAACCATTAGTTTGTCTATACAAATGGCATGCAGCACGTCTATAAAATTTCCTTCAGCTCCCCCAAAAAAGACAATATTACGCTCATTTTATTTGATTATTTTTTTAATTTTTCTTTTCTTATTTTTTCAGCTAAAGTTTTCAAATTTAATAAAAACGCAAATGCCCCAGATGCCTTGATGGGTACAAATACATCTTCTGGTTCTTTGGGTCTTATGCAGCCAGGTGGTAATGTGGCTGAACTTTTAGAGAAACAGGTAATTTGAAATAAATAATCAACCTTTTAATTTATTTATTTACGTGCATTTCATTTTTTTTTGTTCCAGGCTGACTTAATAGCTTACCTTAAGGATCACAATCAAACGTTGAATCAGAAACTGCATCATATGCAATTAAATACACGAGTTAGTCCTTTGGGCCATTGAGAACAAAAAAACTTTGAAATATCCAGGAAACAATGGCAACAAGTTTTTTTTTCAGTTTATTATTTTATTTAAAATTAATCAAAATTACAAAAATATTTTTATTATTTTTCTCATTATGTTTCTCCTTCAGTTTAGTAACAGAGAAAAACCATTTTCATTTAGAAAATAAAAAATTATATATATATATATATATATATGGTATATAGAATATATCAAACGAAATGTATGTAATATTACTGTATTTTTCATCAAAAGAATACGATTGTATATTATTAACTTTCTCTGGCAAATTGTAATAATAATGTAAATTAAAATTCTAAATAGTATATAAGATGACAAACTTATTAACTGAAAGAAAATATATATAATTATTTAAAGAAAATTAAACATATTATTATATAAACAATCTGTTTTCTTAATAATCTTGATGATTATTTATTGGATTACTGGTTCTGCTTCTTTTACTCCATATGTTTTTGGTATTTTTGGCCATGACTTTATGAGACTCAGTTTCCCATTTATTTCCTTTTAAAGTGAATTTGTTAAATAAAATGTGGGTATATTTATTATTTTTCAGCTAGCATCTTTGGCGGATGTTATGACCTGTAAGGAAGAAAAAATTACATAATTAAATTCTACATTTAGTCCCCTTAAAAATAATTCTTTATTACCTTATCCCCAAACAATTTCCAATGCCAATATCATTATGCCCGATCCAGTCAGGCGTGTTATTTGACATCCAGTCTCCTTGTCAATGACTTAAATAAAACCATCATAACAGCCCACAAACATGTATTTATATACAAACATTGATATGTTGACGGCACGATTGCCACAGACACGGGAGCCCCGGACTATAATTTAATAATAAAGACATATTTTTATTTTAAATGTTTTTACTAGCCGACGGATTCCACCTTCGAACATTTAAGGCAAACATATTACGATGCGTGCCAAATTTCGATGCAATTGGACATTCTATTCGTTCCATATCAGATTTCCAAGTTTTCATTTTATTGACTCTTTGTGGGAGAGATATTAGAAGTAGTCCATCGATAAGTCCTATCTTCCAAAAATATACAGGGTTGGTATAGATATTACGTCATTCCATACTCAATTCAATGTGCTATGCACAAATTCGGGTAAATCGAACAAAGGTGGTGTCTACTTGATTTAAATTTATTAAAAAATAGTCGATATTTAAGATATCTTAGAAGTTGCATATAATGCTAATTTTCTCTTATATAACATAAATTTATCTATGTACTGTCAATATGGAATAAAACTTTAGAATTCCCTCGAACCATTGGTGTAACTTTTATGAAAATCGGTTAAGTAGTCGCTGAGTTATTTGCATTTGAATTCAACGATGATGCGAAATATGCCTACAGTTCGATGCTGGGCGCCTATTACCTGAAAATGAAAAATCACACAAAAATGCATTTTGTAAAAACGGCAAGTTTTCGCTTTCATGACTGCGCTGCATGATGATAGTGTTTGTAAAGAAAATTATAGCATACTTTTAGGCTAAACATCGACTGTTTGTAGTCGGATTTTTAAATCAAAATTGATAGGTGATTGTTTTTACAAACTAGCTAATATGAAGAACAACATATTATTTAAATTTTTATAGGACCGATTTTTGTACCCTCAGCCTTATGGCTAATGAGGGTGGGTATATACGGAGATAATGCGTCTCATTGAAATATTGGTTTTATGTTTATTTGGACACAATCCGTATCAGACAATTTGGAGTTGACTCTCGAAGGAAGTAACTGATTTCATCCAAATTTTGCACATCTAAATATTTTTTCCAAACTTAGTTCAAGTTCAAATAGTGGAATATCGGTTCACTCATTCTGGTACCTCCCCCCACAAAATAGTCAAAATTATGCAAAAAATTAAGGGACTAGGGATCTAAACCAAACTTTGCACAACCTGTTATATTTACTAAGCCTAGAACAAGTTTGAAGATGGGACCCATTGGTCCACTCCTTTTGGTACCTCCCCCACAATGGGTCAACATTTCCAATATTTTTAAATCCAATATCAGGCGAATGGAAAGTCCGATTTGGACCAAACTTTGCACAACCTATTATCTTTACCAAGCCTAGATCATGTTTGAAGATGGGACCCATTGGTCCTCTCCTTTTGGTACTCCCCCCACAGGGGATCAAAATTTTCAATATTTTTAAATCCAATATCAGGCGAATGGAATGTCCGATTTGAACCAAACTTTGCACAACCTTTTATATTTACCAAGCCTAGATCAAGTTTAAAGATGGGACCCACTGGTCCTCTCCTTCTGGTACCTTCCACACAAATGGTCAACATTTTTGAATATCTATAAATCCAATATTAGGCGAATGAAATGTCCGATTTGAATTAAACTTTGCACAACCTACTATCTTTACCAAGCCTAGATAAAGTCCGAAGTTGGGACCCGTCTGCCCTCTTCTCTGGCCCCTCCCCCATAAAGGGTCTATATTATATAAATTTGTAAATTTTATTTGAAGCTAATTTGAATCCGAAACCTCTTTGATAAGAACGTATTACCTTATATAAAACGAATAATAACACCTCCGAAAACCCCCTCCTCAAACCGTAGGGTGAGTGTAGATGTCTGTCGACAACACCGACTGACACTTTTTTACTTGTTGTGTTATATTTTAACCAAGCCTGTACAATGTTGAAATATGTGACTTCTCGATCCATTCCTTTTAGTAACTCTATACATACCTTTTATACAACGAATAATAAAACCTGTGTGTTTTTCCGTAGACCTCCACAAACCATAAGCTGAGGATACATACATATATGTATATAAACTATAAAGACTCCATTCAGCTCGTCTATAAAGACTACTTTCCGATTGTCTATAAAGACTACCTTTAAATACACCCTTCCCATCGTCTATAGAGACTCTCTTCGGCTCGTTTATAAAGACTCCCTTCAGATTGTCTTTAAAAACGTTGTTCTTATGGTTTATAAGGCTCACTTCAGCTCACCTATAAAGACTCCCTTCCGATCGCCTAAATAGACTCCTATCAGCTCGTCCATAAAGAATGTCTTTAGCTCGCCTTTGCCTTCAGCTCATCTATAAGGACTGCCTTCTGTTCGTCCATAAAGACTACCTAAGCTCATCTATAAAGACAGCCTCCTCCTTTCCGTTCGTCTATAAAGGCTACTGTCCGATTGTCTATAAAATTACAAATGATGGTTACAAATACGCCTTCGGGTTCTTTTGGGTCTTATGCAGCCAGGTGGTAATGTGGTTGAGGTTTTAGAAAAACAGATAATTAAAAAAAAACAACAATAACAACTAAACCTTTCCTCTATTTATAACCTTTTATTATATATTTGACTTTGTTTCAGGCTGATTTAATAGCTTACCTTAAGGATCACTATCAAAAGTTAAATCAGAAACTACATCATATACAATTAAATACACAAGTTAGTCACTTGGGCCATTGATAAAAAACTTTGAAAAATCCAGGACACAATAGCCGCAAGATTTTTTCTGTTTACTTATTTATTTTATTTAAAATTACTCAAAATTACAAAAAATAGTATTATCATCATTATCATTATTATTTCTCTCATTATGTTTCTCCTTCACAATTGAGTATAGTAACAAAGAAAACCTACCATTAAAAAAAATAAACATTTACATTTAGCAAATAAAAAAGAATTAAATAAAAAATAATATATTTTGGTATATAGGATATACCAAATAAACGATATCTACTACTATTGTATATTTCATAAAAGAACACAATTGTATATTATTTACTTTCGCTGGCAAATTGTAATAATAATGTAAATTAAAATTCTAAATAGTATTTAAGATGACAAACATATTAACTGAATGAAAATCTATATATAATTATTATAATTGTATTGAAAATAAAATGTATACATTTTAATGATTATATATAGAAAGATTATATATAAACATAACTATATAAACAATTTCTTTTGTTAATAATCTCCAATGATTATTTGCTGTGGGTTAGTGTTTGTGTTTGTAGTTTTTTTGCCCATGACTTTGTGAGATTCAGTTTCATATGAATTTTGCATTTAAAGTGAATCTGTTAAACAAAATGTTGGTATATTTATAATTTTCATGCTAGCATCTTTGGCGGATGTTATGACCTGCAATATAGAAAAAATACACCATTAAAATACATATATTTTTTTTGGTACCTTAAAGAGCCATCATTCATTATTACCTTATCCCCTACAATTTCCAATGTCAATATCATTTTGCCTGATCCAGTCAGGCGAGTTATTTGACGTCCAGTCTCCTTGTCAATGACATAAATAAAACCATCATAACAGCCCACAAACATGTATTTATTTCTAAACATTAGCATGCTTACGGCACCATTGCCACAGGTAATGGAGCCCACGGGAGCACCGGTCTAAAATGAAAAAACATTTATTGTAAAGTATATTTGATTAAATTTCTTTAATTTTTAAAAACTCACCACAAAATCATATTTCCTTATTTCTTTTTTCTGTGTACCACAATAGAGCAGGCCATCATTCAACAATATACTATATATATTTATGCAATCGGGTACATCAAATGTTCGCAGCAATAATCCGGAGGAAGCATCACGCACATGTATTAGATTACCTTTAGAGCTGACAATCAATACCTTGCGTGCTCCTTCCTTGGCTGCCTTAATTGTAAGTATTGACGATTCTGTGGAGCATAGCAATGCTGCAGATCGTACATTGGCCTGAAATTAGAAAAACATAAGGAAAAATATTAAGGAATTGACGTAATAAGTAAAATAAATAAATGTTAAACATATTCCCATAATTTGAAGTACATCTAGAAAAACTTTTTGGATTATCGAAAAAAATCTATTCTTATAGGCCAATAATAGCCCTCGATTTGCAAAAAAATCTTCTCAGATGTGAATAATGCTTCCCTGAAAGTCATAAAAATCACTTAATGACACGCTCCCGCTCACAATTCTCTTTTAAAAGTCCATAAATACTGTCTTTCAATCGTCCATAAAGACTTCATTTCGATTGCCTATAAAGACTCCTTTTCGATCGTCCATAAAGACTCCCTTCCAATCGTGTAAAAAACTCCCCTCCGATCGTCTACAAAGACTCTCTTCCGATTGTCTAAAAATACTCCCTTCCGATCGCCTAAAAAAACTCCCTTCCAATCGTCTAAAAAGACACCTTTCCGATCGCCTAAAAAACTCCCTTCCCTTCAGCTTGCTTATAAAGACTACCTTCAACTCCCCCTTTCGCTCTTTATGTATAAAGACTCCCTTTCTGTCGTCTATAAATACTCCATTCAGCTCGATTAGAAATAAGCCTTTCAACTTTCTAATAAATTCTCCCTTCAACTCATCGATAAAGAAACCCTTTCTTTATAGACTCCCTTCCAATCGTGTAAAAAACTCCCTTCCGATCGTCTAGACTCCTATCCCATCGTCTACAAAGACTCTCTTCCGATTGTCTAAAAATACTCCCTTCCGATCGCCTAAAAAAACTCCCTTCCAATCGTCTAAAAAGACACCTTTCCGATCGCCTAAAAAACTCCCTTCCCTTCAGCTTGCTTATAAAGACTACCTTCAACTCCCCCTTTCGCTCTTTATGTATAAAGACTCCCTTTCTGTCGTCTATAAATACTCCATTCAGCTCGATTAGAAATAAGCCTTTCAACTTTCTAATAAATTCTCCCTTCAACTCATCGATAAAGAAACCCTTTCTTTATAGACTCCCTTCCAATCGTGTAAAAAACTCCCTTCCGATCGTCTAGACTCCCATCCCATCGTCTAGAAAGGCTCCCTTCCGCTCGTCTAAAAAGACTCCCTTCAGATCGTCTATAAAAATTCCCTTCAACTCATCTAAAAATACTCCCCTCAGCACGTTTATAACGACTCCCATATACTCTTCTATAATTACTCTCTTCCGCTTGTTTACAAATCAAGCACAAATAAACTCCTCAGCCCTTCAATAAAGTGCCTTAAAATGCCTCCTTCAGATCGTTAACAATACTACATCTAGCGCGTCTAAAAAATTTCCATTAACTCATTCAAAAAGGAAAAAAAATCCATCCAACTATAAACCTATTTCCTTCCATTTTTAATTCTTCTGACACTTCGACATTATCCTTTCAAATATTTGATATTATTTTTTCAGAAAAAAACACTCCTCCCTATTATAATTCTGCTCTACAGGAAAAAAAATTTAACTGGTAAATAAATATTACATACATATATAAATACAAACAACAACAAAAAATGTTAGTTATTTTGTTGTTGTCACACATACAGATGTACATTTTTAACGACCAATAAGAAAGACGTTTGTTAGGTTAGAATACACGCCCCCAGTAAAATATCAATTGACGACAGAGAATTCAGCAACCAACCAGCATGAAGTGAAAGAAAGAATGTTAAAATACAATAAGAAAATCCAAGGGGACATTTCTATTTATTTCCACTATTAAAATAAACATATAAACTGTGTATTTATATAAAAACACAAAAACATGTAAGGGAGTATAAAATAGCAAGTCCTTAATATAACTACCATCCTCCTTTTTAGTGGATTTCCCCTATAAAAACCATTAACAATTCAAACCATATAAAGAAACTATAGAAAATGGGTTGTGATGCATGGAAATTAGAGAGCAACATACCACAACTACAAGTGCAATAATGGTAAACAAATGCATGCATTATGGCATGCGCACTGCCATTATAATCCAAAAACAATGCATTTTTGTCGGAGAGGAAAAAATAACGTTGATTAGATAGGGAGAAAGCAAGAGAGATAGAAAAGAGCCTAATGAGGTCTTGCTTGAGTAGAGGACCTAACATCCGTTGTTCACCAACAATAAAAGAGAGCATATTTAATAACGGAAGGAGAGTAGTTGTGAATGGCATAGAGAAAAACAGTTGTTGTGCATTGCACAACGGGAGTATTGTGTGGGGAGACTGTATTAGTGTGTGTGTTTCTTTGTTGTTTATATTTGTGTTGCAGTGCAGGCAAAAATAATTGCCCTCTTACAAGGTGCTGGCATTCTATTACATTGTTGTTGTTATTTGTAGCAGTTATGTGTGGGAAAAGATAGGGTGTAGTAAACAGAAACCATATTTAGTTTTGCAAACTGTTTACTCCCACTCTCTATATAATAATACACAATAATAACAACATTGTCAACTGTGTTATGTGCAATTTGTTGTTGCAATACACATTGAGTTGCTCCAATGAGAAAGTTTTTCTTGACAATGATACATTTTATAGGAGGCGGTACCAATTTTAGTTTATTGTTTTCTTATATTTGAAGCAAATAATAAAAAAACAAATCATTATTTATTTTAAATAAAAAGTTATAAAATGCAGGATAACAAAAAATCCCGAAAGTAATTTGAATGGAAATTGCTAGTAACCAATTGGGTTGTTTCCTAGCCCTGTAGCAATGTAAAGCTAAAGCTAGAAAGCTGAAACTTGAAAAAGAGTAAGACAGAATTGTATATTTTTTGGGAGTATAGAATTACGTTTTATGTCAATCGAAACGTTTTAAATCGGCTGTTACAATTTACAGATTGAACCGTACATTCTATGAATGAAACACCGAAAACCTATCCAAAATCATTAGGCTTTCGAGAAAAGAGTTTTTTAAGTTAGTGGATATTAATAGTATGACATATTCTTTGATGAAATCCTTATCAAATTTCAAAATTTTCTGCTCAAAATAGTTTACTATTTTGCTGAAAGACAGACGAAACTGTCCGAGGGTTAAAAAGTAAATTGCTATTTTTTCTAAACTCTATGCTTTTTTTTTGACACTGAAAGGGTTAAGTAAAATTCAGAAGTACATATGTAAGAATAAAATATATTATAGAAAATAACGATAACATCAATTATTACAGTGTTTACAACTTTCTGACAATCGAAATCCGGAAAGATTTCTTTACACAAACAATGGGACATATAACGTATACGTTATGACAGCATGTATACGTCATGTGTCCACTGATTGATTCCGTTTACGTTCCTTGATTGATCCGTTTATTTCATGTATACTTGTTGTCAACAACTATAGATTTTGAGAGATACTTTGATTCTTTCTTTGAAAAATTAGATTACATTTTTGTAACAACCAAAATATATAAAAAAAATATATATCGGAAAATTCATTTTTAAGGGTAACATTTTACAAGTATTAACAGCAAACGTAAAGAATTTTTGAGTCGACGTGGTAAAAAGGCTGTTGGGTCAAGTTAGTAATGTGACTGTACCTTAAGGTGTTAAAAAACTTAATGTTTATCAATTCATCGTGGTTCTTTTTTCTTTTTATCAAGAACGTTATGTTTTTGCTAATTGGATCATTGAAAGGAATAAAAATGGCCGGGAATTCTATCGAAAACATAATATTGACTGGTAAGGTCCTTGTAAATTAATACATTCACCGGAGACCCAATCTGATTGCTGACCAGTATTGTTTACTTTACAACAATTTCATTACTTTGTTTTATTGTTTTTACAATAACAAAATAAATTTAAACAATACCTACAGAACAAAATTTTATGTCGATTTATGTATGTCTGTTGAAATCACGATAAAGTTCGAAATATTTAAGATAGTGCTTCGGAATTTTGCACATACATTGCTACAACTCCTAGGATGTTTGTTATTGAAAGTGGAAAATATAGGGTCACGGTATCGGTATAGCCTCCATATATTCGGAATTTTTAAATGTTCCAATGCTAAATTCCAAATAACTTCAGTCGATAGTTTCAAAATACAAAACTAGTCCCTCCCTATAAAAATGGTGATGCAAAAAATGTATTTTCTACGCAGTCGTTTTAATTTTTAAATGGCGATAGTTGTTCTCTAACATCAACTCCCTCCGAAAACAACTGGTTTATGTGTCATTGTATTTATTTAGATATGTATATATAATACATAAGCAAAACATATTATTTGTTGTTAGTATTTATATATACAGAGGAAAATAAATACCTCTAAACAAAATACTGAAGGCATTTATGCGCACAAACATGCAGTGCCAGTCGCAGTGTGCATGGATAACAAAGACATACGACGAGAGCTCCACCTGCAAAAGAAGGCGGTGTTGTTTTCTTCTTCTTAAAATTTAATACAAATGCAATAGTTACATGCATTTTATTATGTTGAGACAATACAAATGTATGTATGCAATTTTGTAGCTTGTAATGATGTCTTAGTAGTATAATAATGGCTGCTTTTGGTCCCCATTTAGTTTTAGGGAGTAAAACAATGATGTCTTTGCACGAAAGGCATTTGGAAAATGCAACTACCCTTTTCTTGGGAATATTTCTTCAAAGGGAAGGAAGCATTCTGTCTTACATTGCAGCAAATGTGATTTCTAACAACGCCCTTTTTCGCAGACGTTTTTGCATTTGCAATACAATTTACAAAATATCGATAAAAAGGGTGTGTTGTATATTTCGAGAATTTTCCTTTTGAAAGCAAACGAAAGAAGTAAGTACATTAAAAATAGAAGACAAAGAGAAGTGCGTAATAAATTACACGTTAAAGTTAATATCATTCGGCCGTGAATTATAATCACGTCGCATCAATAAATTTTAAATCGAACACATTATGTGCTGGGCATAATAATGTTGTTGGGAAACATACATTTTTTATAGTGTATTTTTGAAAATTCTTTGAATCAATTCGTGTGAGTTAACTCTAGGGCAACTATATATATTTCAGGTCTGAGTGTTTTTAATTTAAAACGTCCTTTAAACGTCCTCAGTATGGTTTGACGTACGACCATGTGTTGTGTTGTTTGTAGTGGCTTCAAAATATAAGTCAACCATTTCAACCACAAATAATGAATACAATTTTATCCGTGAAGGGCATTCAAAAACAGCCGTTGTTGATGTACCGTTGTCATGTGACATACCGTTAGATGGAATCATCTTCCACCAACAATAATGAGATATTTAGAGTACTCGATCATGTGGGTCTTCAGACACTTTCCAAATTTTAAAGAAAGATATTTGTGGAAGAAATATTTGTGTGCTTCGCTGTTTTTTCCACAAAGTTGCTCTAGTAACGCAAAATAAATTGAAAGACACGTCCATAAATCGACTCAGAATGTGAATATATGTATATCCTTCAAATTATCTATGGTTCTATCTTGTTTTCCCACCCACCACAGTGTGTAAATATACATCCTCATAATTATTACTGTCGTTATTGTTCCTGTACTTACCAATATGTTAGTTGTGTAAATATTTCCCCATCTACTGCCAGTAAATGCTGTATCCCATTGTATATCCAATGTTTGTAGAGGTTCTTTTAAATATACCGATTGGGTACCCGATGAGAGGTTCTGAAATAGAAAAAATTGGTTTTAAGAATTGAATTTAAATGTTAAAAATTGAATGTAAGTGATTACATGCTTAAGTAACAAAAAAATTCTCCAGCACCTAAAAATAGGCAACATTTTCGGAATACTATTTTTTATTGTCATAGATTTTTCCTCTAATAGTACGTTTACATTTAACCGGATTTCGTTGACCGAGTGGGTTTCAATTGTCAATTCCTTTGCATATATGATTTTTTAACCCGGTAAAAAGTTCTAATGTATATGCCGTTTAAGCCTATAATAATATGTAATTATTTTTTACTGAAAATATTATTAGGAATCGTACTCTAATTATCATTACCCCCACAATTACCAACGTACAAAGGTTTTCATTTTGGGGGTCCTGCTTTCTTTTTTGCAAAAATAAACTTATAGCAGAGAAGTCCTTTTGATACCAATCCCCCAACAAATCCTCAACGGGAATTAAATTCATTAATAAAACGCCTAAAAGTATGCTAATATGTATTTAGCAAACAGGTGTTCATTTTACATTACAAATTGAATGAACAAAATCTGAGCATTGAAGAAAATTTAAGAAATTATCGGACGGAACGGTGATAAGAGGTGATCTAATATTAATAACAAATATTAGAAAACTAATGTAGACCTTGATTTGTTTGTTTCATTTCATATTCTAAATATTTTCATATTGACAATAAAAAATGTTATCCGTTTTCCTGCCAGGAGATTTCGCATTTTATAAAATAATTTTTTTAATATTTATTTCACAAACTTACCTCCAATAACGACTTCTTCATGTAACCATCCAGTGAGGTGGTAAACAAATAACCCTTATCCTCACACAAATACATTTGTGTTATGGCCTCGGTGTGTTTATTAAATGTATTCACCAATTCCAAAGTCGCGGCATTGAACATAAAGATTTTACCATCTTCCGTCGAGGCCAATATGGAATTTTGATAAATCCGGATTTGAGCAATGGGTGATTGGAGATTTTCCAATAGGCGACAGGGCATATTTTTATATTTTTGTAAATTATCGCAAAAATCACCCGTTGATGAAGTAGCTGGAGGAGGTGGTGTGGGCGTGGGTGTATTTGTGGGTGCATCAAGACTAGCATTGGAGAGTGCCGATGTTGGTCTGGGTGATACTGTTGTTGCTGTTTGTGGTGATAGTGTATACATTGATGTTGTGGCCTTGGGAGTGGTTTCATTCTCCAGTGCTTCTTCGTTGGCTTCTTCTTTTTCTTCTTCATGATGATGATGTTGTTGTGGTTGTTGCACAGGTGTCCTGGAGGGACTGACTGAGGATTTTTTATTTTTTTCTATTGTTGAGTTTTTATGTTTTTTCGAACGCCCATTTTTTGTTTCTGCATTTCTTTTCGATTTCGATCTATGTGTGGTTTCTTCGCGTGGAGTGTTGGGGCTATTGGGTCGGGTATTATCCTGATTTTTATTACCACTACTGCTTACTTCGCGATTCTCACTTGAGGCCTTTTGCGCTTCGCGACAGAGGCGTTTAAAGGTCTCCCCAATGTGTATGGAATCTGAGGAAGATTTACGTTTGGTTTTTTCGGGGGTAGTTTTGTGTCTGGAGGCTGGGGATTTTTGCCTTGAGGTGTGAGAGGTGGAGGAGGAGGTGGAAGATGTGGATGTTGTTATATCTTCCTTGGGTGTAGAGGGCATATCCTGCTCCTCTGTTATATGTGTAAGTTTGGGTGGCTCTTCAGTTAACCTTGAAGAGTGTTGGGGCAGTTGGTCTTGACTTCTGCTTTTCGCCAAAGCTTGAGGTGGTTGTTGTGGCTGCTGCTCATCATCGGTAATATCCACAGTTTCGGTTTTGATATTTTTCAAATTTATGGTGGTATCAAACAGCTTTTTACATTTCTCCGGTGCCGCTGAGGTGGTAACATTGGCTGTCATCGCCGTGTTTAATAAAATAAATTTCTCATTTTGCAGTTTTATGGTCAACAGATCCGTATCCATTTTATCCTTTTGCAGTTTGAGTATCATTTCCTCGATATACATTTTTCGTTTGTGTAGTTCCATTAGCTTGACATCGATTTCTCGTAGATTATTAACCACAGCCTCACCAATGGGTGATTGTTTTCTGAGCAATTCCAAATCCAAGGCGGGAAATGTAGGTGGTTGGCTACCAAATGCTGTTGATGTGATCGCGGATGACGAGGAAGATGAGGGATAATCAAAGATACTGGCATTAAAACGTATAGAATTGCTGGTTGTATCTGTGGTCAGGGGTAGTAGGCTATAATCGGAGGTGTTGCTGAAATTTGTCAGGGTTCTGATATGATTGAATTGATTTTCAGTGTCTCTCTGTAACTGATTAATTCGATTGAGATGATTTTGGGCGCTGCTGCTGGTGTCATCTTTGTGGGGTGGTGGTTTTATGGTCGAGCAGGAGGAGTGTGTTTTGTGGCATCCATCTTCAGTATCCATGTTTTTGGTTACTTCTCTTTGATGTTGTTGTTGTGGTGTGGGAGGTACCTCATTGCTGGTTGTGGTGCTTAGGCTACCATGCATCAAGGGAGCTGTAGTTATGGGTCGTGGCTGCTGCGCACCCTCTTTCAGCTCTTCTCTAAACAATGTTAAAGTACATTTTTCCACCGCATTATCTTTGTGGCCTCCATCCTTTTCTGTTAGGTTGGCAGATTTTTGTTTCTCATGTGACTCCTTTTTCGTGGGGGAGGAGCCACTCATCTTCTTCGCCCCATTTTGTTCACCTAATTTTGCCACCTGTTTTTGTTTATTGAAAACATTGACAATTTCTCGCATTAAAAATTCCAAGGCCATCGAGCAATCGGTGGACTTTAGATTCCTTTGGATCTTGGCCACTTCCATTTTGGAGAATTTCTCCGAGTTATATTCACTAACACATATACATGAAATAAAATGCAATTTTGTGTGTGTGGTATTGGAATATTTGCTGCGGTAGCGTTCGATGAGGCTTTCACTTAGGCTGGGCAGGATAAGTTTTTCAAAACTGTCGACCACATTTTCAGCATCCACTTTGAGCTTGAGCCGTTTACGTTTCACTGCTGATGAGGATGATTTGAGGGATGTGTCCGATTCGGAGTCACTTGATGAGGAGGAGGATGATGAAGATGATGAAGACGAGGAGGACGATGAGCTGCCGGAGGAGGATGAACTGTTCCCGGACGAATCCGAAGATGAATCAAGGCAAATAATTTCGGGATTAAGTTTCTCTTTCTTTTTGTGACTCTTCTTCGGGGAGCGTTTGGTTTTGTGAGATTCTTTGTGTTTTCGATAATGTTTGGTTTTTGTGCTGGGAGGTTTTTCGGACTCCTCTGGCTTGTTAACCTCAGTGGGTTCCTTTTTAATGGTTGGTAAGATCGAAAATTCTTCATCAGCCATGTTGAGGGGTGGTGAAGTCAAAACTGTGGCTGGATCTTCTTGGTGAATATCACCACTCAATTCCTCTGGGGGAGTTGTGACTGTCTGTTCTTCCTCGACAATTAGTGGTCTAACACTTTCCTCTTGTGGACTTCTAGGAGCTGGAGGCTCTTGAATATTTATCAATTTCTCTTCAATAATTTCCAATTCCAAGGGTGGAGGTGTGGCTGAGTCTTCACTTTTAATCTGCTGCGGAAGAGGAGCTGTTATGGCACCCAACGACTGTTCCTCGTAACCCAATGCCTTGCGTATCTCTTCCAATAATAGATCTGGTATGTGTATCGAATCGACAATTTCGTCTGGTACAAATTCCGAATTTACCGGATGATCCTTAATCGGTTCAATATACAATGAGCGCAATTGATCTCGGATTTCTTCACGTAGCCGTTTACGGGCCTGAGCCTTTAAGGCTTCGTCGTATTTTGTATTACTGTTATTGATTATATCGCGTATATTATGCTTGTTCATAGTCACCAGCTTGTCGATGATATTATCAGCAGCGGAGCCGGTATTGCTGCTGGTGGAGGTATTGCTGCATGTTGAGATGTTACGTTTCCGCTTGATTAAATTTGGTTTGAAAATAATCGGATGATGGTGGTGATGATTTTTATGTGCGGTATTGTTGGAGTTGTTGTTGCTTTGTGGCTTTGTAGCAAGATCTATGGCCAAGGTGGAGTCCTCACTGGCAATAAGTCGGGATAGGGGTATCAAAGAAATTTTGGGTAATTGAAATTCTTGGCTTGGAATTTCGCCTCTTGGGGATTTTGGGTTCGGATGATTACTGATGCTTAATACTGTTGCTGGTTCTTTGGATTGTAGATCTTCTTCCTCGGCTGGCTGTTCAATTTCTTGTAGAGGAAGTTGTAGTTGTTGTTGTTCCAAATAATTATTAACCTTATTGATGGCAGCTTCTACGTGATCTTCTTCTTCGTCCTGTGAAGAGCATGTGACATTTAAAACACTGGGCATATGTTCATATATTAATGGCTCAGCGGCTTCCGAATCTTGGTGATTAATCTCAGACAATAGCTCAGTGCTCTGGGGACTCTTAGGAAGCTGGGTAAACACAATTTTCCACTGCTTCTTTTTCACCTTCCTTGGTCTCCTTTTCTATGTGATTATCGATTTCTTGTGAATTTGATTCCGCTTCATTGGCCTCTAAATCGTCAGCCTTTTCATCCGACTTTGAATCCGATTCTTTGTTGTCACATACACCCTTGGAATTTGCAATTTGTGTTGAGCTTGAATCCGGCGAGTTATCTCTTTGTGTGGTATCGGCCACAGCAATTGTGGTTTTACCAATTTCTGAATTTTTATTTAATTTCGGTTTGGAGATTTTCTTGGCAGGTGGTGGTTTCGTTTTAATAGGCTGCTTTAGGTTAGACCTTTTCACGGCAGCCTTGTTAAGAGGTGGTTTTACTTTATTAATACCCAAGGAGGCCTCTTTTTTCAAGGCCTTGGGTGAAACTTTGGGTTTCTTTGCACTCTCCGATTTCTTCTTTGAAGAAGTGGGAGTACTATCCGATTTGCTATCAAGATTTTCTTTTAAATTTATTGTTGATTTGGTATCTTGATTTTCTTTTGGTAAATCTAAATGTTCCGATTTTTTATCTAAATTTTCATTTAACAAATCCGAATCCTTTGTGTCTTCATGGGATTTCGAATTTTCCAATTTATTTTTAAGACTTTTTTCCTTCAAATTATTTTCAGTTTTTATATTTACAATTTTTTGGCTGGCTGTTGCTTTCTGCAATTCCTGCTTTTTTTCTACAATTTTTCTCTTCACAGAATTTTCGACTTTTTTGGGGGAACTTTTCAGTTTTTCGCGCGAATCATTTAATATTCTACGCCTATCAGCTTTTCCAATTCGTTTCTTCTCGACTTTTCCCGCAATTCTCTTTTCTTCTTTTTCCGAAGTACGATCGACGGAACTTTTGTTGGTTCTCAAAGGTGGTGTTGTAGAATTCGAACGTCTATAACAGGAGTCTCGACTATTGTTGTTGCTGTTGTTGTAATCATTTGCGAATTCTCTGTTGGATATTTCAAAATTCCTCACATCAACATCGTTGGCAAAGTTCCTGGCGGTTGCTGAATTACGACGTTCAAAACGATATTTATTGTTGGCGTTGTTGTTGTTGCTGCTGTTGTTGTTACCGTTACAATTCGATTTGGGTGTCCAATGTATTATCGAGTTATCGTTCCAATTAGTTTTCCAATTGCTGTTGTTGTTCCAATTTCCGTTGTTATTATTATTGTAAGCGTAGTTGTTCCGCGGTGGATAGTAGTCGTCGTTAAAGCGGGAATTCTGAAGAGAGAGATAGAGAGAGGGGATTATTTTCAAGTTTTCTAAGGATGTGTGGGACAGATCGATTGACTATTTGTTCGGAATGCAGAAGACCTGAGACAGTTAAAGAAATTAATAGGTTGGTTTAAGAAGTTAGGAGGTTGTATCTGAGGGTCTCACAACTTTTAAGAAGGTAGAAGGTTGCATCTGAGGGTCTCACAACTGTTAACAGAAGGTATCTAAATATCGTATACAATACAAGATATACAAGGAAGATCTAAATATCGTATAAAATACAAGCAGGTCTTATAGAACGGCAGAAATTCATACAGAAGACCAAAAGGTCATATAGTAGACTGGAAGGTCTAAATGAAGGCTTATAGGACAGATAGAAGATTAGAAGGTCTGAAATTGTAAACCAAAAGGTCTTGCCGAATTCTACAAAGAGAAGATGATCAGAAGGTTTTATGGAAGATCTGAAGGTCCTACAGAAGACCTGTAGATCTGAAGGTCTTATAGAGGACCTGAAGGTTTTATGGAATGCTCAAAAGTCTTAGAAAAGACTGAAGGTGTTATTTCAGAGCTGAAGGTTTAATAGAAAATCTGAAGGTCCCACAGAAGACCAAAATATATAAAAGAAGACATATATATATAGTGTTCGATTAGGCTTTCACTTAGGCTGGGCATGATAAGTTTTCAAAACTGTCGACCACATTTTCAGTATCCTCCTTGAGCTTGAGTCGCTTACGTTTCACTGCTGAGGAGGAGGATTTCGGAGAAGTTTCCGATTCGGAGATACTTGATGAGAAGGATGATGAAGATGGCGGAGTGGAGGAGGAGCTGCCGGAGTATTAATTTTTTTAGAGACCAGAATTCTCCATTAAATACTGGAAGCTCTTATAGGGGTTATGAAGGCCTCAAGAAGAAGACCACAAGAAAAATAGTTTTTAAAGAGGAAAAGGCATCGGCATTTCTATGAAGAAGTCCTTCAGCTCCTCTAAAGAGGAAAACCCTCAGTTCTTCGATATAGAAATACCTTTAGTTCTTCTCATAGAAATAAGACCTTCAGCTCTTCTATGATGAAGACGACTATGATATTTTCGATAAGAAATTAGTTTCGATAATACTTACGAAGCCTTTCACACAATTTGGACTGCAGCTGTTTTTCCTATACGAGTTGTTGTTATTGTTGCGTCGTCTAAAAATAGAGAAAAATAGAAAAAAAGTCATTATTAACAATTTCAGGGAAACATACATACAAAAAAAAAAATTAAAAATTCTGGACTTATACTGTCCAGTTTAATTTTTAAGCATTATACCAGGACATTTATATATATATATATATATATATATATTGAAGAAGTGAATATACTTATTCTGGCCTCAAATATATTCGCTCTCAGATTACAAAATAATACGAAAAAAATCGGAAGCGAAGAATTAGTAAAAATATCGAACATATAAATAAATATTTTCTTGAAATAAATAACATTAAATAAAAAATGTCAATCCTTCAAAGTAGACACAACATGCAATCAGTAGTTGCAATTTCTGGTCACTATTTTTAATCTTCTACAAAAATGTATAATTTTTTCCAGAATCTGGAACGGACTTATTGTAATAATTTAAGAAATTGCTCTCAGATTATTAATATGCAATTAATGAAATTCATTTGATATTCCAAAAAAAAGACCACTTCAAATTAATCACCTTTGTTTCATTGCCAGTAAGTTTTGAATAAAACCCCTGTGATTTATGTTTGTCTTGCGTCTTTTGTTTCTGGCGAGAGGCAAATTACTGCCACGCTTATCAATGTGACCACTTGAACAATAATTCGAACGTGATTTATACATTTTGTTAGGAAAATTTGCGTATTTTAATTTTCTTCGAAGAAAACTTCAGAGAAAGATAACTCACACCACAAGAAGTGTAAATTTTACAGGTGCCACATTGCAAAGAAGTTCGCACTTTACTCCCTTGACCTTTAGTACTCTCTTCCCTAATACTTTTGAGGAAGAGGCTGGGAGAAAAAAAACTCATTAACAATCATGATTAGTAGAGGAGGCCTCATTGTTTGTTGCCTTAAGTTTTTTTGTTTTCCCAACCAATTTTTTGTTGTTGTGTTTGGTCCATGGCTATCCGAATAATTAATGCAATCAAGGTACGTGCCAAGGAGGTCGGAACGTACACAAATCCTTAAACATATTTAAAAAAAAAATTCTTTGAGAACAATGTGAATATTTTCACGTAGCCTTTGCAGAAGATGTTAAACTTCTCATGTTGTTGTTGTTTTGTTGTAATAACTTAGCCCAGATTTAAAATTTATAACCGCAATAAAAAAATAGCCTTAAGTCAAAAGTAATATAGGGAGGGAGGGACTATACAAGAATAAGTTTTTAATTAAGCAACGTGGGAAATATTTTTGAGAAAATAAAGAAAGAATTCTTCGCTGTAGAAAGCTAATATACAAAAGATCTATATGTTTCTCATAGAAAACAATGGGATTTAAGAATAATATTATAGAATATTATAAAGCCGTATAGAAGATTCGAAAATCGTATATAATCCCAAAATATCTTACAGACAACCAGAAGGTCACAGAGAAGACTTGATAGTCTAATAGAAAGCCAAAATATTTTATAATGGACCTGAAGGTCCAATAGAAGGCCACATAATTTCATAGAGGTCTCAGAATGTCTATCTTACACCTAAATATCGTACAGAAAATTAGTATCTTATAGAATACTCCTTTCATGAACGGAAGTTCTTAGGAAGTTCCATAGGAATAGAAATTTTTAAAAGAGGAAGATTTAACGGATTTCTTGAAACATGTTCCCGTACTTCTATAAAGAGTTCTCCCTTCAGTTTTGCTATAGAGTCCTCCTAAAAACAAGATATTGAGTTTAACCACGAAGTTTATCCATGACGAAGCCCTTGAGCTTTTCCATGAATAAGACCTTCAGTTCTTCTATAGAAGAAGACCTTTCTATAGAAGAAGTCCTTCATCTAAAGAAGAGAAGAGCTAAAGATGTCCTTCCTCTTCATAGAAGTGCTGAAGGTCTCCTTCAGAGAAGAGCTGAAGGTCTTCTCTTCATAAAAGAGTTGATGGTCTTTTTCCATTGAAGAGCTGAAGTTCTTCTTCCATAGAAGAGTTGAAGGTATTCTTCCATGGAAAATCTGAGGACCTTCTTCCGTAGAAGAGCTGAGGGCATTCTTTCCATTGAAGAGCTTATGCATTTTTTTTAGTAGAAGAACTGGGTGCCTTCTTCCATAGAAGAGCTGTGGGCCTTCTTTCGTAGAAGAGTTCAACGTTCAGTTTTTCTTTGAAGAAAACTTTCATAAGTGTGGGCGGTACTCATAACAGAAGAGCAGAAGGTTTTACTCATAGAAAAACTGAAGGATTTCTTCACAGACGAGTTGAGGAGGATATATTTCTATCGAAGAGTTGAAGGTATTCTTCTGGAGAAGACTTGAAGGTCTCTTTCACCAAAAGAGCCCAAGAAGATCTTCTTTTATAAAATTACTGAAGATATTATAAAAGATCAGAAGTCGTTTTTGTAGAAGTCTTGGATGTTATTTTTGAGAAGGGTAGAAGGTCTACATAGAGACGATTAGAAGGGTCCTTGAAGCCTTGATGGTCCTAATATAAAAACCAAAAGTACAGAATGTACAGTACAGGGGCAAAAGATATTCTTCTCCTCATATAGTAGACCAGATGATTTTCTTGTAGAAGGCGAGAAGGCCTTCGTCTAAAAGATCATAAGATCTTTATAGAAAACCAGAAAATCTTCTTATAGAAGACCACAATGTATTCTAATAGAAGAACTTATGTCTTTTTATGAAAGGCCTGACAATATCCCTTATAAAAAAGCTGAATGTCTTCATATGAAGGCAGTTCGGAAAGTTCTTTGCCTAGCACAAAAAGCGCTGTATAAACAGAAAAAAGTTAAGTGTTTTGAAACTACCATCTCTGTTATGAACACATTTTTTTTTTCAATGGAAAACATATAGAAATGTTCATGATTTTTTTTTATGAAAGCATGCATTTTTTGTTTTCCATTGTAAAAAATTGCGGATGCGTCATTTTTGAACACCTGCTTCTATATGAAGGAGTTACCAGATCGAAACAAATTTAACAATTTAACATAAGTTTTCTGTTTATACCGCGCATTTTGTGCTAGGCTACGCACTTTCCGAACTGACCTCGTATAGAAGACCAGCAAGTTTTGCTAAAGAAGATCAGGAAGTCTACTTTTGATAAAAGTCTAGAAGGTCCTCCTGTAGAAGGCAAGAATATCTTATAGATGAACATAGTGTCTTCTTATAGAATACTAGAATATCTTCTTATATAAGGCCAGATGTTATTCTTGTAGAAGACGAGGTTCTTCGCATCCAGAATGGGAAACCAGAATGGATGGTCGTCTTAAGGGGGACCAAAGTGTTATCCTTATAGAAAACCCAAAGAATCTGCTTAAGGAGAACCACAAGTCTTCATCGAACAAAATAAACCTATGGAAGACTAGAATAAATTCTTTCAATATAACCAAAAATACCTTCTTTATGAAAAATCAGAAGGTCATATTTATAGAAAACCGGAAAGTTTTCATATGAACGAAGACACGAATATATACATATAGAATCCAAAATGGGTTTCCTTAAAAATAAACGAAAATCAACCCATTTCGAATTTCCCTCTTCCCCTTCACTCCCATTTCTTCTTATAAAAATAATGGCAACAAATATAAATACCACAAGCTGTTGCAAATTAAACTTTTTATTTTGAAAACAAGAACAACAACTGACAATTACATTTAATTACAACAGATATCAACAATGTAGAGAACAATGAAATCATTTTAAATGTGTATGTGTGTGTGTCTATGTTTGTAAATAAGAAGGTAAAATAAAGGGTTATTCTTTTTTTTACCTTAAAAGAGAATCTTTGTTAAAGCAAAATTATACGAAAGCGTATGATGTATATATAAATATTTGTGTTAATATAAATCATACGCCTTAGTAAACTAATAATTTTTTTTAATTATACGCTAATAGGTACAGTGCTATCACATTAAAAAATCCACACCTATATGAGATCTTGGCAAACACCATTTAAAAATACCATGTACCATCGGGAGACGTTGAAGGTGTATTCATATAAAAAACAATGTATGTATATATATATATACCTTTTAAAGAACATATGAGGGATATTTTTTATAAATAGGATTCTTTGGGATATATATGTCTAACCACTGTGGAAAAATATTTTTCTTATTTTCCTCAGTCTATGGGATAATAGATTTTGAGGGTTTCTAAAATCCAAAGGGGTCGTATTTTCTACAGATGAATTTCAGATTATATATTCGCCTTAGCTTCGTATTTTTAGAGAGAAACGTGCATCTTTCTGCAAACGTCCACCACAATCTACGTTCGAAGTATTTTTGAGAAAAAGTCCAGCAATTTTTTTTCTAAGGATACCCGCCATTCTTAGTTTCTTATTTTTTTATTCAATTCATTTATTTGATTCTAAAACCAATTTATTTCACTATTTTTTAATATTATTTAGGAACACCTTGCCTTCCACAACCCCAACCCAGTGTTTACAATAAGATACGTTGGTATTTATGATCAGCAATTGAATATTTCATTCTCTCTCTCTCTTTCCCTCTCTCTTTTTAATTTAAAGAGGAAATCTATTATTTTCTTTTAATATAAATTTTACCACGAACAACTGTTTAATTGTTAACATGATAAAACAAGATGTTCCACATTACAAGTATTATGAACAAGAAGTGGGAGGAGGTTTGATGTTGAGGTGGTATGTGGGTGTATGTGTTTATTTAGTGGCTATGGTGTGTAGAAGAGTGCTTACAAAAAAAGAGTTAAGTTTGTAACGGAACACAAGAGCGTGCTATTTATGAGAGCAATAAAAACAAATGATACAACAAATTAATGTCAACAAAAACAAGTGTAAGTGGTTGTTGTTAAAGAGAAAAGAAAAGAGGGGAGGGAGAATGCACACATACAACAAGAGTACGAGGCATGAACGTGAAGAAATCCTGCGTAAATAGCAGGTAAGACATGAGTACTTAACCAGACATTTGTGCAAAGAAAATGTGGTACTAAAAGGGGTGTGGGGAAATATAGAAGGTATATACACCCGTGAAAAAAATTGAATATATTTGTATGAAGGCAAAATTGTGTAAAACATCAAATGCCCTCAAAAATGTTAGTTCAAACTAAACAAAAATGTAACTACTGAATTTTGATACTTTGTGTTGGAGCACATTGGCAAAAAATGGATTTAAAATCACCCGCTAGAATTTCAAATTGAAAATTTTTTCGAGTGTATATAAATTTTATAAAAATTCCAAAATACTTCTTTTAATTGTTGCAGTATTTCGATATTTTAAAAATAAAAATTTGTAATAAAGAAAAATCTCTTCCTTTTCCCCTTTCCCCCTCCACCCCACCACTGACAATCTCTGGAGTTTAATAAAAATTGTAAGTCACGTAGTTTTCAACGTTGAGACTTTTTTAATTGAGTGGCTTTCTTGTGTGTCACTTCTAGGATTCGACAGGATGTGTAAGCAACCAAAAAAAGGTTATTTGTGTTTGTTTGGTCTTAGAGAAGAAAAAAAAAACTATAGTTCATTAGAATGAAAAAAGGCTTCTTAAGTTGACAATAAAAAATAAAAATAAACTTTTTCCTTATTTATATTTTCTTTTTCTGTGGGCATGCGAAAAATATTCAAATAAAATTCATGCATGTTTGAATTTATTATTGTTGTCACTTTTCAACAACCTCATCATCACCATCAACACTAATGTTGACTTTTTAACACTTTGTTGAAGTCTTACGTGATTTTACTTGATAAAAAATGAACACCGACATACATACATACGTTACAACACCAACAGAATGAAAGAAAAAAATGGTTGTTTTCCTTTTTTTTTCGACAAAAACTTCGTTTTGCTAAATGTTGCATATTAGAGGAAAACCTCTATCTATCTTTCAACACGGTATTAATAAAAAAGAGTCCCACGGAGGTAATGTTTTGCATATTAATTTGGTTTATTAAAGGGAAAATCTTTTACCTTAAAGGAGAATTTTAGTGAAATAAAAAAAGTATATGGGAGCGTATGATGAGTTATATAAATATATCTGTTTAAATAAATCATACGCCTTAGTAAACTAATAATTTGTATTAATTATACGCTACTAGGTACAGAGCTTCCATTTTGAAAGATCCACGCCTATATGAGATCTAGCAAACACATTTAAAACAAGTAAGGAAAGTAGTAAAGTCGGACGGGGCCGACTATATGATACCCTTTACCACTTTGGGTATATATTTTTGAAGGACCATTAAGGGAACCCCCCCCCCCCCCATTCTCGATTTTTTATTTTTAAGATTTTAAATGGGCTGGTAAATGAATACCAATGCTTGTTAAGGTTTGTAAATTGGCACATATATATTTGAAGATGTAAAAAGGAAGAAAAATAATTTACCAAAATTTGTTGTTGTTGTTTTGTTGTTGTTTTTTGGGTTCAAAGAAAAGTCCATATTTTTCGATGGCGGCATGATAACTCCTCACTGGAACATCGGAATCCGAAAATTCCAACTGTGTTAGAAAGAGGACATGTCTGGCTCTCGTATGAACTAGGATTATTGACTTCGCACAACAATTAACAAAATGGCGGAACTTTGAATTTTTTTTTTTGGAAAATCGCCTATTTTTTACCACAAACTAAGTTAAAAAATAAGGAAGATCTTCACCGATTGGCTTTATCCTAGTTCATACGATAGCTCTGCACTCACAGAGAAACGTGTAAAAATTCGGAATCGATAGCGTTAATAGTTTTTGAGTTATCGTGCCCACCATTCGCAAAAGAGAAAAACGCGTTTAAAGTTTGAGAAGCCCTTTAGCCGTCACTTGATGCTGACACAATAAATCGGCTATATCTTGAAGAGTTCTTGAGATTTTCACTTGAAATTTTGTAGGAACATTCTAGAATTAGAGTAGATTCGAATTAAATCAAAAAATTTTTTGACACCGAGAATGGGGGGGGGGGGGGGGGTCCCCTTAACATGAAATTAAACATGTCATTCTGCAAGCTGTATTAAATTTTGGTCAGATATAGAGTTGTTTCTTACAATGGGACAAAATTATATAAATAAATTTATAGCAAAATATTGAAATCTAAACCGAATTCATCGAAACTTGTCACATGTTAGGTTAAACTATGTATGTTTTGTGCGATATCTAAATCTGAACCGATTTTCACGACATTTAACACACTTCTTTCTAGACTTAATTCAATATGTTATGCCAAATTTCGTTCAAATCGAAGGATATATAGGAACTTTGGTGCACCATTTACATTAAATCGGACGAAAATATATATGGGCGCTATATCTAAATCTGAACCGATTTTTACGATATTTAACACACATCGTTCTAGATCTAATTCAGTACGCTGCGCCAAATTTCGTGCAAATCGAAGGATATATAGGAACTTTGGTGCACCATTTACATTAAATCGGACGAAAATATAAATTGAAGGTATAGTATGGTCGGCCCCGTCCGACTATACTGCTCCGCTCACTGGTTTTTAAATATCAACCACAAAAAAAAACATTGAAAAATATTTAAAAAAAGATTGAGACCAGTATCATAGCTTGAAGAATATTTGAAAACACACGCCTATATAGGAGCTCTTGAAATAATATATGTATGTAAATGAACTGCTCCTCTAGGAGCCCCTGAAAAATATATTAAAAAAATATGACAATGGCCTGAAAAAAATATATATTTTTTTAAATCTATCTCAATGTCTGAGCTATAAAATTTATTTTTTTTGTTTTTTGAAATCCATCCCAAGGGCTGACCTAGAATTTTTTAAATCTATCAGCTATTTTTTTAACTTTTAAAATACATTTTTGTAAAAACCTTTTTTATATACGCCGAGTGTGGTTTTGAAAAAATAATCTTAAACAAATCTACGCCTTGTGTGGATCAGGAAAAAATAATCTTAAACAAATCTACGCCTTGTGTGGATCAGGAAAAAAAATAATCTTTAAAAAATCTACGCCTTGTGTGGATTAGGAAAAAAATAATCTTTAAAAAATCTACGCCTTGTATGGAATATTTTAAGAGATTTCCACACCTTCTTCAGAATTATTTTTTAAGGTAGACTCCTTATATCAATTGTAGAATTTCACTAGCCTTCAATCCTTACGTACTTTTGGAACTTGTTTACTATACCATAGCAATTTAACGTTGGTAACATTTGTTGTTTACATTTGAAAATTTCGAAAACAAAACAAAATTTATGTGGGAAACAACTGTTGTCATTTTCATTCGTTTAAATTGAAATGGGCAGAACAAAATCTACTCATCGACTTCGACGTAATTTAGATAATTTAGAAAAAATGAGGAAATTTTCATTATTTATAATATTTGTACACAGTGTCGTATGACTAATATTAATATATTTAGGGATCGTAGGCGTATAAGTACCACTAGTTATTGCAAAGAGAAAAAATAAGATCTGTCATACGCCATGAGGGAAGGTAATCACACACCTGTAATTGAATTATATTATTCCGGCTTCAGCTGTACCTCTATAATTCTTGATTCTTAAAATTCGGAATTTATGAGTAATCGAGAGTACCTATCCCCATGACATAACCAAACTCCAAACCACAACTTCAAACCTCTGTAATGTTCACTTAACATAAATTAAAAAAAACAAAACATGGAAAGACAAAAAAGTCAAGTACTTCAATGTTGGAGAGAAGAAGGAAAGTGGGGTAGGGGCTTCCCCTGACTGTCATCATAAATAGTAGTAACACATCATGTATCATATTCCGGCCAATATCATCATCAGCATACTCGTATGACATACGCGAAACTTTTTAACCATATCAAGGGATTAAACAGCAATACTACAACAATGGTTGGTAGTTGTACATGTCCTCCACCCACCTCCTTCTCCTCAACAACAGCAAGGATAAATAGAAATATCGCTTGTTTTGTGTTCAAAACAAAGCACCGGTCTCGCTGGCTGGCTGGCTGGCAGGCAGTCATTCAGACTCCGGGTCCGTTTCACTTAAGGGTGTTTTAATTGTTACAGTGGCAGTGTAAACAGCATCAAACACAACTACACACACACACACACGTGAGCACACATATGTGAAGGAGTTCAACGCTAAACATTGGCATATTGTGCTGATTAATGTCTTTAACAAGGATGTTAAAGGATATAAGGATATGTTGGAATAAATATGTCTTCGATGGATGAATGGGTGCGAGGTGAGGTCTGTGTGTTTTAATTTAAATAATCAAACTGAATTGTTGGGGAGGCAATTTTTTATGTGACATTTCAGGAAGTTTGGAATATCTTTTTGGGTGGGAATGGATTTTAATTTCTAAGTAGATTCAAGACAAGCAAAAGTTATAGCTTACAGGAATATTTTATGTCGATTTTTTTGAGTTCTGGCTTCTGTTTGGCAAACTTATTGAAAATTATAAATATTCATGAGATTGATGTGGATCTTTAGTGAGACAGCAGAAACTTTATTAAACAATTGGGAATTTTGAAATTAAATAATTTTTCAAAGACCATCGATAATCCAAAGTTTTTTAAAGGATAAATTAAGGATTTTTAATGAATATGGTGCGGATTTTTAAAGAATATTTTTTCAAGGCCTCAGACAAGGAGTGGATTTTTTCAAGAATATTTTTTCAATGTCTCAGACAAGGCGTGGATTTTTAAAATATTACTTTTTCAAGGCCTTAGACAAGGCGTAGACTATTTTTCAAGGTCCTTACAAGGCGTAGATTTTTTAAAGACTATTTTTCAAGGTCCTTACAAGGAGTGGATTTTTTAAAAAATATTTTTTCAAGGCGTAGATTTTTTAAAGAATATTTTTTCAAGGCCTCCGACAAGGCGTAGATTTTTTAAAGAATATTTTTTCAAGGCCTCCGACAATGCGTAGATTTTTTAAAGACTATTTTTCAAGATCCTTGCAAGGGGTAGATTTTTTAAGACTTTTTTTCAAGGTCCTTACAAGACGTAGATCTTTTAAAGACTATTTTTCAAGGCCTTAGACAAGGCGTAGATTTTTTAAAGACTATTTTTCAAGGCTTAGCCAAGGCGTAGATTTTTTAAAGACTATTTTTCAAGGCTTAGCCAAGGCGTAGATTTTTTAAAGACTATTTTTCAAGGCTTAGCCAAGGCGTAGATTTTTTAAAGACTATTTTTCAAGGCTTAGCCAAGGCGTAGATTTTTTAAAGACTATTTTTCAAGGCCTTAGACAAGGCGTAGATTTTTTAAAGACTATTTTTCAAGGCCTTAGACAAGGCGTAGATTTTTTAAAGACTATTTTTCAAGGTCCTTACAAGGCGTAGATTTTTTAAAGACTATTTTTCAAGGTCCTTACAAGGCGTAGATTTTTTAAAGACTATTTTTCAAGGTCCTTACAAGGCGTAGATTTTTTAAAGACTATTTTTCAAGGTCCTTACAAGGCGTAGATTTTTTAAAGACTATTTTTCAAGGTCCTTACAAGGCGTAGATTTTTTAAATACTATTTTTCAAGGTCCTTACAAGGCGTGGATTTTCTAAAGACTATTTTTCAAGGTCCTTACAAGGCGTGGATTTTTTACAAAATATTTTTTTCAAAGTCCTTACAAGGCGTGGATTTTTTAAAAAATATTTTTTCAAGGTCCTTACAAGGCGAAGATTTTTTAAATACTATTTTTCAAGGTCCTTACAAGGCGTAGATTTTTTAAAGACTATTTTTCAAGGTCCTTACAAGGCGTAGATTTTTTAAAGACTATTTTTCAAGGTCCTTACAAGGCGTAGATTTTTTAAAGACTATTTTTCAAGGTCCTTACAAGGCGTAGATTTTTTAAAAAATATTTTTTTCAAGGTCCTTACAAGGCGAAGATTTTTTAAATACTATTTTTCAAGGTCCTTACAAGGCATGGATTTTTTAAAAAATATTTTTTCAAGGTCCTTACAAGGCGTGGATTTTTTAAAAAATATTTTTTCAAGGTCCTTACAAGGCGTGGATTTTTTAAAAAATAGTTTTTTCAAAGTCCTTACAAGGCGTGGATTTTTTAAAAAATATTTTTTCAAGGACCTTACAAGGCGTGGATTTTTTAAAAAAATATTTTTTCAATGCCTCAGACAAGGCGTAGATTTTTTAAAGATTATTTTTCAAGGACCTTACAAGGCGTGGATTTTTTAAAAAAATATTTTGTCAATGCCTCAGACAAGGCGTAGATTTTTTAAAGATTTTTTTTCAAGGTCCTTACAAGGCATAGATTTTTTTAAAGACTATTTTTCAAGGTCCTTACAAGGCGTTGATTTTTAAAGAATATTTTTCAAGGTCCTTACAAGGCGTAGATTTTTTAAGGACTATTTTTCAAGGTCCTTACAAGGCGTGGATTTTTTAAAAAATATTTTTTCAAGATCTCTTCTAGTTGTAGATTGTAAAAGATTTTTTTTAACGAATTAATTTGTAACTAGTTCTCTACTTCTTAAAAAAAACTTTAAGCTAATAATTTTTTATTACAGATTTGTCCTCCATCCCAGCCCAAAAATATCGCTAATCCTCTTATAAAAAGACAATCAACAATCTTTAGCAATTAAAAGGCAAATATTCAAAGAAGAGTGTTAGCACACAACATTTTTAATTAAATTAAAAAAAATACTTCTAAATGCCAAAAAAAAAACATATTCATGGGAAGTGTGTGTCGTTTATATTTTTTCTGCTGCCACCATCACATCAACCAAAAAAAAAAAAAAAAAAAAAAAAAAAACAGAATCCCAAACGCCTGATGGCCCTCGTCAATTGTTTTGGCTGAATTGTCATTTGTACTCTCTGCTCTTAATATTTGTCAATTTATGACAACAAAATTTCCATTTTTCATTATCGAAAGGCAAGGAGGGATGGCACAGATTAAGAAAATAAGTTCACAAAAAAAAAAAAAAAATCCGAAAAACAGACATCTCCCATTTCGTTGGTCTATGATAAAGGGAAACAACACAAGGAGGACTGTCAGCTACCTTCGACACTGCAAGTGTCAAAGAGACTTCCATCCCTTCCTCATTTATGATTATTTTTCTTATCTTCATCAGCATTTTTCTGCAAAGAGTCTTGAGAGCATAAAAAATAATATTGATACAATAATAAATAATAGGAATAAATTGGTGTGTCAGTGTGTGTAGGTGTTATAAATATAGCGACTAATTTTGTTCTGGGAAGGAAGAGGAGGACAGCTTTTCTTCACCCAATGCTGCCACAATAAAAATAATAACAATAATAAAGTATTATTCTTCATTTATCTTGCCTATCATATTTTTATAATTTTCTCATATTCATGGAGGTAAAATACAAATCTGCCAGCGGGAAGGATGAGAGTGGGATTTCAGTTGATTGTCTTTAAACTTTAAAAAATGTTTTGTTTTTCCTCAGCCAGCCATGTGCCGCCAAGCACCAAAACAGAGGGTGCTCTGCTGTCAATGAAGTTTTCAGGACGCCAAAACAAAACAAAAAAACTGTCCTGAAAGTAATTTTACGTCTGACTAAACATTAATGTGCCAATATTTTATTGTTTGCCAGTACAACAACAGCATCATCCGCAGCAACAACAACAACATCTCAATACCACCAATGAATTTTTGAACAAATAATGTCTTGATTATGCTGGTGGTTCTGCTCCAAGTTTTTACGTATTTTTTAATGCTGAAGTTGGCATTTCCATATTTTACTTTTAAAGGGAATCGTGGGAGAGCGGAATGGTGAGGATTTTCCAAGGAATATTTTTTTGTATTATCAATACCAATCAATGCAATATCTAAACAGTATTTAAATATTATCCACTTTTGTATTGAAGTTGAAACAAGAACATGATGTAGTGAAAAGAGAATGGAGGTTTATTATCTATATTCCAAACGTTTTAAGGGAAAAGTGGAAGAATTTGAAAATTAATCCTTAAATAAAAAATAAATAGTTTTGATACACCTAAGAATTATTTTTTAAGGCTCACTTTTTTTTTGCTCTTGAAAAAATATTCAAGGGGTATTTTTTTGTAGATAATATTTTTCAAGGTCTTCGATAGGCGTGGCTTTATTAAATAATATATTTCAAGGTCAAATATCGGCGTGGATTTTATAAGAATATTTTTCAAGGCCTCCTAAAGTTGTGGATTTTTAATGAAGACTATTGCCAATGTCCATAGTTGGCGTGCATTTTTTGAAGAATATTTTTTCAAGATCCTCGATAGGCATGGATTTTAAAAGATTTCAAAATTTTCAAGGCTTCCTAAAGGCGAGGATGTTTTAAGAAATATTTTTGAGCGCATCCTAAAGGCGAGAATATAAAAATTTTTTTTCAAGGCTTCCTAAAGTTGTGGATTTTTCAAGGTCGATATTTGGCGTGAATTTAAAAATAATATTTTTTAAGGCTAACTAAAGGCGAGAATTTTTTAACGAATGTTTTAAAGGTCTTAGATTTTTTAAAGAATATATTTAAAAGCCTTGATAGACGTGGATTCTTAAAAGAATATTTTTTCAATGCCTCCTTAGGGGGAGGATTTTTAAAAGAATATTTTTTTAAGGCCTCCTAAAGGTCAGGGTTTCTTAACGAATATTTTTGAAGATCCTCTATATGCATGGTCTTTTAACGATATATTTTTAAGGCCTCCTAATGGCGAGGATTTTTTTGCGTCGATTTTTTAAAGAATATTTTTTCAAAGGGGTCCTAAAGGCGAAGATCTTTTAGGCGTGGATTTTTTAAAGCATATTTTTTCAAGGCCTCCTAAAGGCGAAGATCTTATAGGCGTGGATTTTTTAGGCGTGGATTTTTTAAAGAATATTTTTTCAAGATCTCTTAGGCGTGGATTTTTTAAAGAATATTTTTTCAAGGCCTACTAAAGGCGAAGATCTTTTAGGCGTGGATTTTTTAAAGAATATTTTTTCAAGGCCTCCTAAAGGCGAAGATCTTTTAGGCGTGGATTTTTTAAAGAATATTTTTTCAAGGGGTCCCAAAGGCGAGGAATCTTTAAAGATTATTTTTTCAATGCCTCCTAAAGGCGAGGATTTTTCAGGCGTGAATTTTTTAATAACATTTTTTCAAGGCCTCCTAAAGGCGAGGATTTTTTACAGACTATTTTTAAAAGGCCTCCTTAAGGCGAGGATTTTTTTAGGCGTGGATTTTTTTAAGAATATTTTTTCAAGGGATCCCAAAGGCGAGGAATCTTTAAAGATTATTTTTTCAATGCCTCCTAAAGGCGAGGATTTTTCAGGCGTGATTTTTTAAAGAACATTTTTTCAAGGCCTCCTAAAGGCGAGGATTTTTTACAGACTATTTTTAAAAGGCCTCCTTAAGGCGAGGATTTTTTAGGCGTGGATTTTTTAAAGAATATTTTTCAAGACCTCTGAGGATATTTTAAAGCCTCCTTAAGGCGAGAATTTTTTTACGCGTAGATTTTTTAAATAATATTTTTCAAGACCTCCGAGGATATTTTAAAGCCTCCTTAAGGCGAGGATGTTTTTTAGGCGTGGATTTTTTAAAGAATATTTTTTCAATGCCTTCTAAAGGCGAGGATTTTTTAGAGACTATTTTTTAAAGGCCTCCTTAAGGCGAGGATTTTTTAGAGACTATTTTTTAAAGGCCTCCTTAAGGCGAGGATTTTTTAGGCGTGGATTTTTTAAAGAATATTTTTCAAGACCTCCGAGGATATTCTAAAGCCTCCTTAAGGCGAGGATTTTTTAAAGAATATTTTTCAAGACCTCCGAGGATATTTTAAAGCCTCCTTAAGGCGAGGATTTTTTTAGGGGTGGATTTTTTAAAGAATATTTTTCAAGACCTCCGAGGATATTTTAAAGCCTCCTTAAGGCGAGGATTTTTTAGGCGTGGATTTTTTAAAGAATATTTTTCAAGACCTCCGAGGATATTCTAAAGCCTCCTTAAGGCGAGGATTTTTTAAAGAATATTTTTCAAGACCTCCTAAAGACGTGGATATTATAAAAGTATTTTAAATGCCTCCAGAAGTTGTGGATTTTTTAAAGAATATATTTCAAGGTCCATAAAAGGCGTGGATTTTTGAAAGAATATATTTCAAGACCTTCTAAAGACGTGGATATTATAAAAGTATTTTAAATGCCTCCAGAATTTGTGGATTTTTTAAAGAATATATTTCAAGGTCCATAAAAGGCGTGGATTTTTTAAATAATGTTTTTGAAGGTCTCCTCCTAAAGAATATTATTTTGTTTAAAGAATTTTGTTCAAGGATCTGTGGATTTTTTTAAATAACATTTTTCCAAAGTTCAAAGATAATTTTTTTCAAGTTTCCGTAAACTTTTCAAATATTGAATGACTTTAAAGAAAAAAAATTAAGGAATTTTTTAAGAATATTTCTATCAAGGCATAGATAAAAAACTACTTTTTTCAAGGACTCCCAAAATATTTATTATTCAAGGACTATAGGGCACATTGATTGGTTATTAAATATTTTTTACGAGCCAGCAAAGTGCGAAGTATTTGAAGGATGATTTTAAAGACCATAAAAAATTAGAATTCTTTAAAAATATATTTTCAAGGACTCTCACAAGGGTTGATGTTTTAATGACATATTTTCAGAGATTCTTAATACGGCCGTTTTTCTAAAGAATATTGGTTGAAGGACAATAAGAATGACCGGATTATTTGATGAATTTACAATTTTTTTTCCCAAGGACTATTTATTTTGGAGTTTTTGTTTTTTGACACATTTGAATTTTTAAGGACGATAAGAAACAGGGATGATATTGTTAAAAAATAGTGTTTAGAGAGCGTTAAGGATCGGTGTTTTGTTAAATGATATTTTTCAAAAATTTCAAGGAGCAAGTAACCGGGGTTTAAAGACAATATTCCTAAAACTAGTGCCGTTTTTTTAAGCATTTTTTGTAAGGATACACAGAGGGTTGATTTTTAAAAATTAATAAAAATTTATTTTTTTAAAAACTAAATTTGTTAAAGAGATTTTTTGTAAATACTGTGTGCATTTTTTTTAAGATTTGATCTTTAAAGTCACAGAGAATGAAATTAAAAAAAAATGTTTCAGAAAAAATTGAGTCTATTTAAGGACTATAAAGGATTTTTAATTTTTTATACTAAAAAAGGTTGTCTCTTTGAAAAATTTTCTTTAATAAATTTACAATTAATTTGTTTGTATGAAAAATAATTATTATATTATAATAATCCCTAATTAAGTAAAAAATCATTACTACATATTTATATAATACATTCTATTAAAAAATTTTATTTTTTTTAATTTTAATGCCTTACCTTTATGAATTTTGAATTAAGAAACAGATTCGAAAAACATATATTTTCACAATAATAAGACAAAGTCTCATAGGGTTTAATAAAAGGAAATCACTCTCAAAAATATCTTGCCATATAAAAGAACTATCACAGGTTTCGAACTTAAGTCTTCCTTCTAAAGTATTCTTATTTTTAATTTTAAATAAAAATTGGTTTTGTTAAAAACAATTGTCTGATCTTGGATCAAAAGTCAGTTATATTTTAGGGTGTATTACAAGAAAATAAGAACATTTAAAGCAATTTGATTGCCACACTTATATTAACATCACTAAATTTTTTTTCTGGGGATATCAGCCTTAATTTTTTATTTAAAAATAAAATAATAAAGTCACATAATATTTCTTTTCTTTTGGTCTTTCAGATTAATGACAAATTAATTCATTCATTGGAATTAATGATTATTTGCTGCTGGTTTTGTTCACATAATAAATGTTTATTTATTTTCACACTAGGTGCAAACAATTATTCACACCCCTTTATTTCACAGTCAAGGGAGTTAAAAAGGGAGACCACAATAAATGTTGCTGGTAGGCATGATAGGCAGGCAACACCTTTTACTTTTTCATGGCATCATTATTCATCGATTAACGTTTGTGTGGTTGGTTTTGTTGTTTTTGTTCTCTCCAGCCACAAAGGAGGATAACACAATCAAGTGACATTTAACTGTTCACACTTTATTTTGTATCAAGTCAAGTCGTGCATAAGGATGTGTGTATGTTTTACGAAGTTTCGAAAAAAAACAATGTTTGCCTTTGGGGGGACCGACAAATGTCAAACGAAACGAACTGCTGATATTATCAGCCGAAGCTGTCGACCATTGTGGCCAAATGAAAAAAAGAAGCCCGAGATATTTTCTTCGTTTTTATTTTTCGTTTCGCCCAAACAAAATTAACACAACAGATTCCGGCGATACAAAAACGGCCGACCGTAAACAAGTTGTTTATTAGTTAACACACAACAACAAACTGATTCGAGAGCTGGCCGTGGAGGACACACGGATTGTATCGACGACGGCAACCGTTTGATGAGAACTTGTTTAGTCTAAATAACAATTTACAAAACAACTTGGAGTTCTGAGCTTCATGCTCAATGCATAGCATATAGAGGCAGAGATGGGTTGGAATGAGTTGTTGTTGTTGTTATTATTGTCCTTCTTGTATACCACCAACAAATGCAAAAAAATATATACAAATTGTTGATACCTACCTACCAAAAAATAAAAACAACAACAGGACAATACACAACAATAAACATAAGCAACAACAGCAGAAGGAGCAGCAGCATTGGCTGGCAGTGCAGGCATTTACTATTGCACATGCCATCGTGTGAGAGGAGAGTGGGTGATGTTATTTGTAAACTAAATGCAGTGCAGCATCATAACACCAAGAACAACAACAATGCCATTTAGTAGTAGTTGGACAACCCTAAATAAAAATAAAAATAACAACAAAACATTTACCCCACACTAAGAGTAATCTATGTATTGCAGACAATACAACAATAAACACAATACACAACACAACAACACTACACAACAAGTTGGGCGCCTCATTCACTCACTCACTCACTCATTCGTTCAAACAACAGCCAGCCAGCTAGGCAGGTTCGTTTAACGAGCAATGAACGATGGCCAAACCTCCAATTTTATGTACAGGATAACAACATTGCAACAACAACACATTTGCCTGTGCAAGAACGAACAAAATAGGAATAAGGAGAGACTGTATGGATGCTGTATGTGTGTAGAAAGATTGTCTTACAACCTGCCACAACAACAACAACAAACCACCCATTCCCCTTTTTATTGGGGAGTTGTATATGCGTATGATGTTGTAAATAAAAACACAACAAAACAAAATAATACAACACAACAATACACAACACAACAGCATTGCAATATTTTTTTTTGGTGGGTGGGGGCTTGCTATTTTTATTACTCTCTGGATATCTCTCAGCAAACAAACACGAAGCGGCTGGTGGATGTCTCAGTAGTTACAGTTGTGCTCCACAATAAGCCTTGTTTGTGTTTTTATTTTTTACCAAACACACAGGCATCTTGCATTCTCTCTCTCGCTCTCTCAACACAACAAACCACACCAACAGGGAGCTAGCTAAACAAATACCACGTGGCTGCATAACGGTGTAGTGTGGGTGGAAATGCATGCATACATGCATGTCTACTGTAGTTTGTGCATGCACGTGTTTACTTATTTTTAGCACCCACATGCAAAGCGAAAGAGACCCAGAGAAAGAGACAGAGAGTGAGAGTGTAGGAAGTAAGTTAATATTAAAGCAATTGATTCCTTGTAATATATTTTGGCGCCAAGGAGCATGGAAATATGCGCAAAAAATTGTGTTCTCTTTATATAAAATCTTAGCACACACACGTAGATTTCTTTAGTTGGATTTGAGGCTCTGAACGTTGACAATGGTGTCAGAATTTTTGGATTAAAAAACAACAATTGAGAAAATGGATAAAATGCGGGAAAATAATATTGTGAATTACGTAAAAAATTGGGTCGCATGAAAAATTAACTGAGAAAGCAGATAAATGCCGGATACAAAATGCAACAAAATAATAAATACTTGGAATTCGAAAAATAAAAAAAAATATAATTACAACAAACAAAATGAACTACAATCAACGAAAACAAATTTTTGAAGCCTACTGAGGACCAATGGAACTTTATTTATCGAAACTAGGGATCCTAATTAATTTGAAGCTACAAAATTTTTACACAATTTGGAGAGTATAAATTCAGAAAAAATTTGGACACACGGACAAAATGGATGTTATTAAAGGGTCTAGGATTTTCTATTGATAAAAATGGAATGTAAGGCATTGGAATGTGTCATCTTAGCCAAACATTAGGTTACGGGCCATCGGACATTTTTAGAAAGACTTTTTTCTAGATTTGCTAAAACCTTTAATGGAAAATTTTTACCAGGGTAGATTTTCAAAAGAACTAGGATTTCCAAAGGAAATAGAATTTCCAAAGAAAAATATGGAAAATATGCCAAAAGTCGGGTAATTAGTCTGGAAATTTGGTACAAAGCCCAAAATCGGACCTTCCACCAATCTTATTGGAACTGATAATAAATAACTAAATAATTGAATATATTGGAAAATGGTAGAAAACAAAAATTGAAATGTGTCAGGATGTGTAATTTGAATATTAAATGTAGACTTATATTGAAAATTTTTAAATAGATTTTCAACTTATTGAGAATGAAACCAGTGAGCGGAGCAGTATAGTCGGACGGGGCCGACCATACGATACCCTACACAACTACCACAGAACTCTATCATTCTGCAGATTTTTATTCCGAGCCTGGGTAATAGTTCGTGATAGTTGCACCCTCTTGCCCGATTAGAGGTCAATAGCACCTCTTCCATACACTGACATATTTTTCGAATATTACTAATGTTCAGTACAACCCTTCTAATTACTTATCCATATCCCCTTCTTCGTGGGTTATGTTGTGATGTTCGGCTTATAATTGTAGAATCAAAAAAAAAAAATAAATAAAAATAATAAAATAATAATAAGTTTTCGGTCCACTTCATCCAAAAATTATTATCTGATCATCAACGAAAATTATAAGCACTGTCCTTGACCATAACTGCAACCTCATGGAACATTTCAAAGCGATCAGCGCAATATTTCCACCCTCTAGTGTGGTAATGGTTTATTAAATAATATTTGAATACGTAACCACCTTTTAAAACTTACGTGTAATTCTCACATCCGAGTACATACGACAATATATTTGGTATCAATTTAAAGGTCAACCTCTCCTCTTGGATATACTATCAACTTCTCGGATCTTTGTCTTTCAGGAGTATATATATACGCTATAGAATACAAATTTGGTAATTTTTCACACAAAAGTCAGGGTCCCTTTGACCCGCTAAATATTGACCGATCTTTACCAAAAACAAAAGGGGTCTTCATTGGGCCAAACCCTTCCTACATGCAAAATTTCGTGGCCCATAACTGTGGCCTGTATCGTGTTTACAAATTATAATGGACAAAAATTAACGTATTTCGACTCAGCTAGTTATGACGATCGGTGTACTTAAAGGTGGGTTAACCGATCTTTACCAAAAACATTGGGGCTGCACAAAGCTATAATACCCTGACAGGGTATGTAGGGTATAAAAAGTACAACAACCGCCTGAATACAAAAACTTTGCGAGGAATACGATGCGATACAACGTAACTTCAAAATTATCCTGTCTACTAATTATAGGTCCATATTTTGTTATAGCCCCTACAATGAAGGTTCCGCGCCATATTCGATATATTCCCGATTTTAGTCGTCTTTTCGCTAATGAAGTGGCTGTAATTTGGCATTTCGAGTTCAGGCAGAAAATAATAAACATAGGTAGACTATTTATCTGCTGTCCTGCTCCCATTAGTATATTTTCGTGGTCCTAGGCGCATTCAATAGTATTGACTGTAATTCGGCAATACGGGTTCCTGGTCGCCAAGAAAAAACTTTTACGCAGAACGTGAAAGAGAATTTATACGGTTAAGAGAACACAAAGGGCAGATGAAGAAGCATAGACCCATTCGCGTGAGAATTGTAACAGGACTCGCTTTAATATCAAAACATCCAGAGGTAAACGAAGTTATCCTGTCTGAAGATTTTAGACGCATTATTCAAATTGAGGAGACTGTAAATCAATATTTATTAGACGGTGAAACAATTTGCTGAAAATTGTAAACATAGGTAAATGATTTCATATAAAAATGTTTCGCCCTTCATTTTATGAAATCGACAATAGTAGTCGCAATTCGGCATTCTGGCTTTCTGTTGGGTAAAAAAAAACTTCTTCGCAGAAAATTGTTAGTTTAGGTTTATGTTTTAATTTTAGGAATTAAAAAAAAACTTATTAGAAAAAAATGTTTTGATGTGGCCCAATATAAAGGTCCCATCGTATACTCGGACTATTAAAGGTTCTAACTGAGTTTTCCAAATGATTCTTCAAAAATTCTTCAAAAATATAATTATTTTTAAGTTCATTACAAAAAATCTGATATACCAGACCAAATACTCCTCCTCCTTATACCCAATCTGTTGGATGCACGTATGTGAAGTATAAATGTCTATTAGAAATCTTTATCTTTTCTGCGATGCAGATTATTTATTCATTTTGTTTGTTGTTTTTTTTTAGATATTAATTATTCTTTTCATTATAATTAATAAAATTACACTTGTTAATTATTTTTTTGTATTTTTTGTAAACAATTCTCAGACAACAGCTGACAAACAAAACACCATTAAATGTAGTTCACCAAATTTTCTAAAATCACAATCAAAACCAAAAGAAAAATGTTTTTTTTTGTTCAAATTATGGTACTATTTTTAGTTGTTGTTTGTTTTGTTTCATTTTTATAAATATAAATTTATTTTTAACATAGAAAAATCGGATAACAACAAAAAAACACGCATTCAAAAAAAAAAAAAAAAAAAACTATATCACATCACTCGCTATATAGTGAAAATAGTGAATAAGAATCATGTGTGAATACAATATACTCGTATTCACTTGCGTCCAAACATAAACAATTCAACATTTTCTATTTTTATGCTATGCGAAGACAAAGAAAAACAATTAATATATGAATTGGGTTTTTTTTAATAAATTTGTATCATTGATCTTTTGTAGAGTGAATGCCAGTGAAGAAATCCAGATGATTTTAAAAACACTTATGTTAATTGGAATATAATTTGATGGATTTAAACCAATAGATTGTGAAATACAAATATGAGTTGTTTCCATGATTATAAACGAATTTTCCCAAAGACGTGGATTTTTGAAAAATATTTCTTATTTAGAAGCATTTATTCCAATAATATTTTTTCAAGGTGCGGATTTTTTAATTCTCCAATGGTGTGACTTCATTCATTGGCTGGAACAATGTTTTTTGTTCTTCTGCCTGGAAGGTACCACTTCCTTTACTTATTGTACTTCATCAGCCATGGAAATTTGTTCACTGACCTCCTGAAGTTTTACTGTCTTCTAATATGTGGGATACAGTATTCACGAAAGAGTTTGAAATTCAGCGGTTGGTACTTCGGCCACATTAGCTGCTAGTGCAGTTAGTTTCGTCAGCCATAATGGTTTGAGTTTCTTCCGTGCTTACAATTTCACAACTGGATGAACAGAACCAATTTACAAACCTGCTAAAGCTAATGGAGCTAGCATTTTTCGATTTTTATATACAGAAGAACTCTTTCCGATCTGCTATAGATAGGAAATCTTCGAGATTTTTCTATTGACAGAAGAATATCAAAATGTTTTAAATAAACAGAAAACAAACTTTCCTGAAGATGATATTCAATGAATTTCGAAATATCAGAAAATAATAAATAAATTCAAATATTGACCTCAAGCTCCATCAGCCATCTATAATTTATTAAACATTCGAAAGGTCGAAAAATCATAAACATAATTATAAACAGAAAACCTTCGACAGGTCTTTTGTAAAAAGAAGAACTTCTTTAGATTTATTAAAATTAAATTTTTATCGGGTCATCTATGCAACAGAATGCATTTGGGGCAGAAGACCATCAACAGGACACCTAAAGACAACATATATTAATATGACTTCTATAAGGACTTCAAAAGGACTTCTATGGAAGGATGGCCATAGAAGCCCTAGCTTTTCTTTTATAAATAGAAGTTCTTCAAATGGTGCAGTATATACAGAATACCATTTGCAGGTTAATATTTTTTTTTTTTGGTTTTCAACAGGTCTTTTATAGACAGAAATCCTGTTCAGTTTTTCTACAGGAGAGAAGAGCATCAATAGACCTACAATGTGCCTTCTATACACAGAGTACCTTATGCAGTTCTTTCAGACCTTCACAGAAGAAAATTCATTAACAGAACTCATTAACACCTTCAAGAGATAGGTATGTTCTATAGGTAGAAGGCCCTTAACAGAAATTTTGTAGAGAATATATTCGATATCTCAATAGGTCTTCTTCTACAAGGCTGAAATTAAAAATCTAAATTAGATCCGCTAAAGAGAGAAAGCTTTTTTTAGAAAACTTCTATAGCCGTACGACTTTTATGGAAAAACTTCTGCTGAATACAAAAAATATGTTCAGTTTTTCTTTGGGGGAAAGGTACACCAATAGACCTTCTGTAGACAAAACACTTCCATCATGTCTTCTACACATAGATGACCTTCTTTAATAGAAATTTTTTTCAATATTTAATGAATCGGAGACTAAAAATCCTCAACAGATATTCTATAGGGTGGAGACCATCAACATACCTTATGTCGTCAGAATACCTTCAATAGGCCTTCTTTTAAAGGTCTGATATAGGACACAACACCTTCATTAGATATGTTCAAGGCTGAAGGCATTTTTCCAGAATACTTTTTAGGTCATCTGTGGGTTTTCGTGGGAATAACATTTAAACCAGCCTTTATGTATTTTTGTTATCATTACAGAAGAGGAAGGTCTTCGCTTGTAATAGTCTTTGAAAAAATATTTTTTAATACCCCCCTCGTTTTATTTAGTAAAAAAATATTTCTTAAAATCCTGTCGGGTCAGGTCCTCGGAGAAATTATTTTTTTTAATATCCACGATTTTTTAAAAAAATATTCACTGTCTAGTCCTCAGAAAAATATTTATTTTTTCCAAAATCGTCCTTTCTGAAGATCTTCTTGTGTCTATAGTAAGCTGTATAAAGGAATCACTTAGAAGAATTCATTATTTGGAGGTTTTTTGTAAGTAATATTGGTTGTTGTAGCAACCCTAATGCTTTTACACAATGGGCTGAGGTGACAGACGTTGGCCGTGTAAGACTCGGGTGGTTTCGGATCGTAGACCACTATGACGTGGAAACGAGTAATATTGGTAAAATAAACTGTTGAAGGCTGAGGGTTGAAGAATATATGACCTGCTGAAGGGGGGTTCTCACTAAATAGAAACTTTGCAGAAAATCTTCTGTTTATAAAAGAACTGTAGAAGGTCTACTATATAAAAGTTACATAAAGGTCTTTTGCCTACAAGGGAGATTAAAAAACACGCTTGTGCTGCACATAGAAAATACTTCCCCATTTCACCTGATGATCTCCACAAACGTTGATTATTTATTAAAAAATGTATATATTTTTAGAAGGACCCCCAGGGCGCGGATTTTTAAAATAGAAACTTCACAAGGACCTTCAAGGAGTGAATTTTTTAATAAGAAAATTTACAAGGACCCTCATAGCGTGGATTTAGAAAAAGAATTTACAAGGACCCCTAAAACGTGGATTTTTTAAAAGCAGATGTATAAGGACTCTCAAGGCGTGGATAAAAAAATTACAAGGACCCTCAAGGCCTGGGTATAAAAAATACAATTTACAAGGACCTACATGGCGTGGATATTAAAAAAAAAACTTCACAAGGACCTTCAAAGAGTGAATTTTTTAAAAAGAAAATGTACGAGGGACTTTGTACATTTTCTTTTTACAAATTAATGGCGGCGATGAAAAAAAAAAACAATTTACAAGTAACTTCAAGGCGTGAATAAAAGAAAAATTTAAAAAAAAAACCTTCAAGGTGTGGATTTTTAAAAAAAGAAAATTTTCAAGGATTTATATAAACGCTTGTGCTGGCTCTAGAAAAAATTCTCATTCCTAATAGAACCCCTTCCTCATGAAATCTATTTCTTAGATAATCCCTACGAACAGGGTATTTTTCAGACTAACCTTATCTTTTCACTCCATCTTACCTGATCTGAAAAGTTTGCCCCCAGTTTAGAATAGCGGGAGAACTTCTAACCATCATTGTTTTGCCAACCAAGCAAAAACAAAAAATTCATTGTTGTGGCAATCTTCTAACCCTCAACTTCCCTGGAGAGAAAATAAAACATAAATCCTCCAAGATAATTATTCGAGTGTTAATAATGCTGGACCCAAGACGTGTTTAAATAAAAACATAAAAGATAAGAAAAAATATGAAGAAAAGTAAGGAAAAAAAACACCAGCAAGGAAAACAAACATTTTATAAAAAAAGTTTTTTTCCCAGGAATACTCCTTAAGGAACGGCAAAAAAATAATATTGAACTGGTCAGGGTAAAGGTGAAAAGAAAACTTTGGATTTTTCAACGAAAAAATAAATAACAAAAAATAGAAATTTGTTATTCAAAATGGTGTCTTTTTTTCTGGAAATGCACTGACAGTTAAATGCAGTCAACGATTGTTTTTCTTTTGTTTATTTCGTTATGCTGTTGTCGTTTTCAGGGTGGGGGGGTACTCCAGCGAAAGATAAGAAAATTCTATGCAAGAAAAAAATGTGAACGCCAAAATGAAATCCAAACATTTGGTCCGTTATTTGAATGTCGCTATTTGCAGTGTCTAGAGTTTGTTGGAATCTTAATGAAGTGGGAGGAGTTTTGGGGTAAGAGAAGTATTGGTGTATTTTTTTCTTCTGTTTATTTATTTCCTTATTCTTCCAATTTCTTAAGCTTATATTTCATCTTATTGTTATTTTTATTTGTAGTCTGCAGTCGTCGTCATCGTCATCGTTAGGAAGTTGATTTTTCTTAACGCATTTATTAAAATTTTTGACACTGGCCTGGCCTGTGTGCGCCCAAAATTAATGCAGAGCTATTCATTGGTACTTTCTTTTATTAATAAAGGAGAAAATGGGGAGAGAAGCGAACAGACATGAAGAAAAATATAGCAAAAAAATTAAAATATTTTGAGGATGCATATTTTCTTTCCATAGAAGGCTGAAGGAATGCCAGCTATCTATAGACCTATCTACAGACAAAGAAGACCTGACGCATGTCTACTGTTTATGGAAATGCTTTAGTTAATCTTGAAAAAAAAATTAACGCCTTGAAAAAAATAGGCTTTAAAAAATTTACACCTCGAAGCAATTTTTTCAAAATATGTAGGCCTTGAAGAAATATATTTTAAAAAATCTACGCCTTAAAAATATATTTTTTAAAAAATCTACACCTTGAAAATATATATTTCAAAAAAATGTAAGCCTTAAAATGTATTTTTTAAAAGATCTACGCCTTGGAAAAATATTTTTTAAAAGATCTACGCAGTGGAAAAATATTTTTTAAAAAATCTACGCTTTGAAAAAATATTTTTTTTTAAAAACCACACTTTGAAAAAATAGTTTTTAAAAAATCTAAGCCTTAAAAAAATATTCTTTTAAAAATCTCCCATTTGAGAATTCTTAAAAAAATATTTTTTAAGAAATCTTCCACTTGGTAATTCTTTAATAAATATTTTTAAACCAGTAAGGAAAGTAGAAAAAGTCGGACTGGACCGACTATATGACACCCTTCACCACTTTGGGTATATTCTACATAGTCTCATAACAGACGTCGCCTTTTCGAAGAACATTGACATGAAATTGAATGAAAGGTATTTAGGGACTTTGGTGGACCATTTACATTAAATCGGACGATAATATATATGGGAGCTATATCTACATCTGAACCGATTTCCACGAAACTAAGCACACATCATTCTAAAATTAATTCAGTACGCTATGCCAAATTTCGTGCATATCGAAAGATATTTAGGGGCTTTGGTGCACCATTTACATTAAATCGGACGAAAATATATATGAGAGCTATATCTAAATCTGAATCGATTTTCCCGAAACTTCACGTACGTCATTCTGGACCTAATTCAGTACTCTATGCCAAATTTTGAGCAAACCGAAAATTATATAGGGACTGTAGTGCCCCATTTACCTTAAATCGGACGAAACTATATATGGGAGGTATGTCGAAATCTGAACCGATTCTCACGAAACTTAGCCCACATCTTCCTAGACTTAATATAGTACGCTATGCCAAATTTCGAGCATATCGAAAGATATTTAGGGGCTTTTGGCGCACCATTTACCTTAAATCGGACGAAAATATAAATGAGAGCTATATCTACATCTGAACCGATTTCCACGAAACTTAGCACACATCATTTTTAACTTATTCCAGTACGCTATATCAAATTTCGTGCATATCGAAAGATATTTAGGGGCTTTGGCGCACCAGTTACCTTAAATAGGACGAAAATATATATGGGAGATATATCTACATCTGAACCGATTTCCATGAAACTTAGCATACATCATTCTAAATTTAATTCAGTGCGATATGCCAAATTTCGTGCATATCAAAAGATATTTATATATCCACGAAACTTAGCACACATTATTCTAAACTTAATTCCGTACGCTTTGCCAAAGTTCGTGCATATCGTTCGTGCACATTTAGGGGCTTTGGCGCACCATTTACCTTAAAGCGGACGAAAATATATATTGGAGCTATATCTAAATCTCAACCGAATTTCTCGAAACTTAAAACACGTCATTCTGGACCTAATTCAGTACTCTATGCCAAATTTCGTGCAAATCGAAAGATATATACCTTAAATCGGACGGAATTTAGGGTTCATTCAATAGGGTTCGTCCTTGGGCCAAATAAGAGACTCATAAATGCGACCTGTACCTTGTTTACAATTTAACATCTACAGACGGACGGACATGCGGACGTGGTTCATAAAGTGATTCTATGCATATTCTCAAAAGGAACCATGTGTCTATCTCGTTTCCTTTTGCCTGTTACAAACATATACACAAGGACATAATAACCTGTACCACAGTATGGTGAAGGGTATAAAAATCCACGCCTATTACGGCCCTAAAGAAAAATATTTTTTTAAATCCAAATCAAAAAAATAAAAATCCCAATTGTTTTAATTTCCTTTTGCTATTTATTTACCCTCAACTGTTATCCGTGAGGCTACAATTTTCGAAGAAATCCTCCAAAAAAGTGTGGTGGCCAAGAAAATGAAACACAAATTTTTGGTGACATTTGGTTGAAACTCATTTGGTTTTGAATATTTTTAATTTTGCAGAATAATTAAAGGCAAAAGAAAGAAAAAAAGAACAGGATATCCGCGATTTTTCATTTTCTTCGAAAGCAGCGCACCCACTACCTTTGCATCCAAAGAAAAGGGGATGCTGCAGATATCAACATTGTAGCCGAAAGGGGAGAGAGTTCGGTAAAAGCTAAACAATTTGATTTACACTATTCAGAAGAAGAAGAATATAAAATATGGACCTCAAAAAGGACACACCAGGCGGAAGGATCTGCATGCATATGCATGAAACTAAAGAAGAAGAAGAAAGGGACTATATCAACAATTCTGATATTTACAGGTGTAGAAATGAAATTTTCTTCGGTGATATGTTGCTGCTGTTGTTGTTGTTGATATGATATAATTATCACAAATATAATAATGAAAGGAGAGGGAGTATGGGCAAAGGATAATAATAAGACAGTCAACAAAACCATAATAGAGTGGAAATTATAAGATGGGTTTTTAGTACCGCAACAATGTTTTTGTTTATTTTTAATTTGCGAATGCGGTTTGTAAAACAATAAAAATAACAACATCAACAACAACATCAAAGTAAGCTGCAGCTGAAGCAGAAACATCATCAGAGTAAATTTACGTCATTGTTGTTGGTTCAGCAGCCGCCTTCGGGGAGTTTCTTTTGCAAACCGAAATTATGATGAGAAGAAACAACAGCCAATGTTGGCTAAAACACACACATACATAAATATTGTGTTTGTTTATTTAAATAAAATGAAAACAAAAGAAAGGCAAAGCAACAAAAAATAAACAAATACCAATAATTATTAAAAAATCTTAAATTCAGACAAGGTTTATTAAAGCAGCACCCCCAACAAGGGATAGCGAATACGCTTCGGCGGGAACCACTTCCCACCCCATCTCCTGCAAATAAATCTAAAAAACAACACAATTCAAATCAAAGTTGTTTCAAACTCGCGTACTTTCATTGTCACTTTCAATGCTGGACTTAAATAATATCAGACTATCTATGACCAAGTTTTAGTATCCGGCCTCATGTCGTGTTCAATGTCAATTGGCTAACCAAAGTTTTGTGTGGCCAGAAGGAGCTCCATGGAGTGAGAGGAAGCCAAACAAAACACTAACCATTTGAAAATTTGAGACGCATGAAACGCATTGGTAGACTGGTAGACAGTTTATAGAGAGTGACCTCGACCATTTCGACAACCTACATGAGGTATATATATCGAAATATGAACCGATTATCCCGAAACGTACCACACAGCATTCTAGACTCAATGCAATACGCTGTGCCAAATTTCGTGCAAATCGAAGGATACATAGGGACTTTGGTTCACTATTTATCTTAAATCGGATGAAAATATATATGGGAGATATATCTAAATCTGAACCGATTTTCACGAAAATTAAAACAAATCGTTCTAGACTTAATTCAGTAGGCTGTGTCAAATTTCGTGTAAATCGAAGGATATATAGGGACTTTGGTGCACCCTTCTCCTTAAATCGGACGAAAATATATATGGGAGCTACATCTAAATCTGAACCCATTGTCACGAATCGGACGAAAATATATATGGGAGCTATATCTAAATCTGAACCCATTGTCACGAATCATAGCACTCACTGTTCTAGAATTAATTTAGTACGCTATGCCAAATTTCGTGCATATCGAAGGATATATAAGCACTTTATTGCACCATTTACATTAAATCGGATGAAAATATATATGGGAGCTATATCTGAACCAACTTTTACGAAATTTAACACACATCTTTCTAGACTTAATTCAGTAGGCTATGCCAAATTTCGTGTAAATCTAAGGATATATAGGGACTTTGGTGCACCATTTACCTAAAATCGGACGACAATATATATAGGAGCTATATCTAAATCTGAACCGATTTCCACGAAATTAAACACACATCTTTCTAGACTTAATTCAGTAGGCTATGCCAAATTTCGTGTAAATCGAAGGATATATAGGGACTTTGGTGCACCCTTCTCCTTAAATCGGACGAAAATATATATAGGAGCTGTATCTAAATCTGAACCGATTTTTACGAAATTTAACACACATTGTTCTAGACTTAATTCAGTACGCTATGACCAATTTCGTGCAAATCGAAGGATATATAAGCACTTTGTTGCACCATTTACATAAAATCGGACGAAAATATATATGGCTGCTATATCTAAATCTGAACCGATTTTCACGAAATTTTACACACATCAGTCTAGGCTGAATTCAGTACGCTTTGCCAAATTTCGTGCAAATCGGAAGATGTATAGAGACTTTGGTGCACCATCTACATAAAATCGGGCGAAACAATATATGGGAGCTATATCTAAATCTTAACCGATTTTCACGAAACTTTGCACACATCATTCTAGACTTAATTCCGTACGCTGAGCCAAATTTCGTGCAAATCGAAGGATATATAGGGACTTTGGTGCACCATTTACCTTAAATCGGACGCAAATATATATGGGAGGTATATCTAAATCTGAACCGATTTTCAGGAAACGTAACACACATCATTGTAGGCCTAATTCATTACGCTGTGCCATATTTCGTGCAAATCGAAAGATATATAGGGACTTTGGTGCACCATTTACCTTAAATCGGACGAAAATATATATGGGAGATATATTAAAATCTGAACCGATTTTTTCCAATTTCAATAGGGTTCGTCCTTGGGACAAATAGAAGAGCTGTGCCAAATTTCATCCAATTCGGATCATAAATGGGACTTGTACTTTGTTTACAATTTAACATGGACAGACAGACGGACGGACGGGCATGCATAAATCGGCTTAGAAAGTGATTCTATGCATATTCTCAAAAGGAACCATGTGTCTGTCTCGTTTTCTTTTGCCCTGTACCACAGTGTGGTGAAGGATATAAAAACAAGATTTCAAAATACCTATAAACTGAAATGTAGTGTATATCCTCCAATAGAAATCCGCCCTCCTCCCACAAATCGTAACCCAATACCCGAATACAATGCGTTTTACAAAACTTTGACAGAATTCAATCGGACGGAAGAGGCTAACCAAAATATAGAATAGAACGCATACCACACACTACCCCGCTGATTTGCGACAAAGCCAATGTCAGGTTCTTTTAGTTAGAGAACAATACGAAGCAGGAATTTTCAACTGTCACCGTTGAAAATTCCTATTCATGAGATTCGGTTTAGCTTCTTTTTTTGTGTTGAAATTTACGCTTCGTTGTCGCTGTTATTTATTTCGGCCAGGTAAACGAAAAAAAAATTGAACAACAATAGCGGAAAGGTGGACAATTAGATACCCCGACTCCTCTATGGCCACCCACTATGGTTGAAGTGAAAACTGTGGGAGGGATGGAACACCAAGTTCAAAAACTGACCGGGACAAGTGGTCATGACGGGATATTTATGTGTTAATTTTGGTTTGGCAATTTTCTTGGCTTGAAGATGTCTTCGTTTATTTCTTTTTTTTTTTTTTGTTATTGTTATTTTAAATTTATAGACCCTGTCCGAAGTGAAGGTCCTTTGCTACTTGTTCGTCTTTGGTGGAGCCAAAAGGAAGTGTGGTGATGCTCACGGCCATTCTTCTTAAAGTGTTTTTATTTCTGCTTGAGTGAGTAAACAAAAGGTGAGCACATTTCGAAAAGGTCTTGGTGAATGGGCCTATAAAAGAAATGTTAAAAAAAAAGACAACAACAACAACAGTAACGACTTGAAGCAAAATTGTAACAGAAAATAAAAAATGAGCTAATAAAAAGGATAATGTGTTTTTAACAGGACCAATATTAAGATGATGTGAAGTTAAATAATGGGGAAGTGGGAGGTGATGGGAGGTGGTGATTTCGAGTGGGGGGTAAATGGTAAAATTATTAAAACGATTTTTAATTTTTTTGAAAATAGGAAGTGGGTTCGAAGATTTAGGGAAGAAAATTTAAAATTATTTTTTTCCAATTTCCTTAAGGCGTAGATTTTTTGAAAAAAAAAAAAAATATTTTCTAAACATTTAAGGCGAGGATTTCTTATAAACGATATTTATACCCACACTGTGGTAAAGGCTATTATGTCTTTGTGTATATGTTTGTAACAGGCAAAATGAAACGAGATAGATACATAGTTCCTTTTGAGAATATGCAGTCGATTTATGCATGTCCGTCCGTCTGTTTGTCCATGTATTTTCGTGAACAAAGTACAGGTCGCATTTATGAACCGATTTGGAAGAAAATTAGCATAGGTCACTTATTTGGCCCAAGGACGAATCCTATTGGAATTGTGAAAAATTGGTTCAGATTTAGATATAACTCCCATATATATTTTCGTCCGATTGAATGTAAATGGTGCACCAAAGTCCCTATATATCTATCGATTTGCACGAAATTTGGTAAAGCATAATGAATTGAGTCTAGAATGATGTGTGTTAAGTTTCCTGAAAATCGGTTCAGATTTTGATATAGCTTCCATATCTTTTTTCGTCCGATTTAATGTAAATGGTACACCAACGTCCCTATATATCTTTCGATTTGCACGAAATTTGGCACAGCATAATGAATTAGGTATAGAAAAATCGGTTCTGATTTAGATATAGCTCCCATATTTATTTTCGTCCGATTTAATGTAAATGGTCCACCAAAGTCCCTATATATCTTCCGATTTGCACGAAATTTGGCATATCGTACTGAATTGAGTCTAGAATGATATGTGTTAAATTTCCTGAAAATCGGTTCAGATTTACATATAGATCCCATATATATTTTCGTCCGATTTAATGTAAATTATGCACCAAAGTCTCTATATATCAATCGATTAGCACGAAATTTGGCACAGCGTATTGAATTGAGTCTTGAATGATGTGTGTTAAGTTTCCTGAAAATCGGTTCAGATTTAGATATAGCTAGATAGATTTAATGTAAATGGTCCACCAAAGTTCCTATATATCTTCCGATTTGCACAAATTTGGCACAGCGTAATGAATTGAGTTTAGAATGATGTGTGTTAAGTTTCCCGAAAATCGGTTCAGATTTAGATATAGCTGCCATATATATTTTCGTCCGATTTAATGTAAATGGTGCACCAAAGTCCCTATATATATTTTGATTTGCACGAAATTTGGCACTGCGTACTGAATTGAGTCTGGAATGAAGTGTGTTAAGTTTCCTAAAAATCAGATCAGATTTAGATATAGCTTTTATATCTGACCAAATGAACAATTTAGTATCGGTTGCAGAATGACATTTTTATGGATCGAATTTCATTTTACTGGCCCTTCAAAATTGCGAAGTCTGTTAGGATTCATCTGTTGAATATACCCAAAGTGGTGAAGGGTATCATATAGTCGGCCTCGTCCGACTTTCCTACTTTCCTCACTGGTTTTTAAATGTCTTTAAGGCGTAGATTTTTTAAACAAATATTTTATCAACATCCATACAAGGCATGGATTATTTTAAATATTTTTTTTCGTATATTTTTAGATGTCCCTCTATTTCTAATTTGTTATTTTTGGTCCCGTTGACATCGATCATAAAGTTGCTGTTTCCCTCCTCGGAAAATCTTATTAATATTTTTGTGTTGTTCCATATTCCACACTCCGCTCGTTGGTGACAAATTACTTTTGACCAAGACCGAAAATTTCTTTTGGAGAGTAAAGCCAACAATTAATTACTTTAATGCCATTAAGAGGGACGAAAAGGACCTTTTGGCCGTTGGCCATTAAGGTGTAGAGGTCCTGTCAGCCAGAAAACAAAACAAAAATCAACGACAATTTCATTTTCGGGCCAAAACAACATATTGTGTAAATTTTTCATAAAACAAAGAAATTAAATGGACAAAAAATAGAAAAAAAGGCGAATTGCCAAAAGGTAAATTGAACACCAAGGTGAAATAGAAGAACGAACAAACACAATATATCCTGACAAGTCCTTTAAACAAGTGTTAAAATAAGGTGTAAAAAAGAATTACTCAATACGAGGATTTTCCTTGGAGCGGAGGTATATTCAGCTCCCTCCCTCCCTCCGCACAAAACTAATTGATGACCATAACAAAACATTGTAACCCTCACATGTCCTTAGACATCTGACATTATTCTACACTTCGTTCGTTCGGTACATGATCAAATTTAACAAGCTCTCATCGGTTAGATGTTTGACCATTAAAACAATATCTCCCTCCAAATGAAGATGAAGATTCTTGATGTGGTCCATGTGGCCAAGTTAACATGTTCATCATCAGTAGCCAGGATATTTGGAAAAGTAAAGAAGAATAAAAAAATTAACAGAAACCAATCAATTGTCGTAATCGTAACATGAAAACAATTTCCAATCTACAAAATGTTCGAGAATGTGAGTTAAGGGTCTAAACTAACATTTTCCTTAGGTTCGGCCAAAGGAAAAGACAAAGAGGACGACTTCGACGGTCTCATCATCATCATTTGTATAAAACAAACTTATTTTTGGTTAACACAGAAAACCACAAGGATATGAAAGACAAGGCAATAGATATTTTACAGTAGGCCTTGAAACTTGAAAAAAAATATTTTTTAAAAAGTAAAAACAAATATTTGTTGAACTGGAAAAATTATTTTTTAAAAAATCCACGCCTTGATAAAATATTTTTTAAAAAATCCACGCCTTGAAAAAATATTTTTTAAAAAATCCACGCCTTGAAAAAACATTTTTTTTAAAAAATCCACGCCTTGAAAAAACATTTTTTTTAAAAATCCACGCCTTGAAAAAACATTTTTTTTTAAAAAATCCACGCCTTGAAAAAATATTTTTTAAAAAATCCACGCCTTGAAAAAACATTTTTTTTAAAAAATCCACGCCTTGAAAAAACATTTTTTTTAAAAAATCCACGCCTTGAAAAAACATTTTTTTTAAAAAATCCACGCCTTGAAAAAATATTTTTTTAAAAATCCTAGAAAAATTATATTTAAAAAATCCACGCCTTGAAAAAATATTTTTTTAAAAAATCCACGCCTTGAAAAAATATTTTTTTAAAAAATCCACGCCTTGAAAAAATATTTTTTTAAAAAATCCACGCCTTGAAAAAATATTTTTTTTTAAAATCCACGCCTTGAAAAATTATTTTTTTAAAAAATCCACGCCCTAAAAAAATATTTTTTTAAAAAATCCACGCCTTGAAAAAATATTTTTTAAAAAATCCATGCCATGAAAAATATGTTTAAAAAAACCACGCCTTGAAAAAATATTTTTTAAAAAATCAATGCCTTGAAAAATATTTTTTTTAAAAAATCCACGCCTTGAGAAAATATTTTTTAAAAAATCCACGCCTTGAAAAAATATTTTTTAAAAAATCCAAGCCTTGAAAAAATATTTTTTTAAAAAATCCACGATTTGAAAAAATATGTTTTAAAAAATCCACGCCTTGGATAGCCACGATTTGAAAAAATATGTTTTAAAAAATCCACGCCTTGAAAAAATATTTTTTTTAAAATCCAAGACTTGAAAAAATATTTTTTTAAAATCCACGCCTTGAAAAAATATTTTTTTAAAAAATCAACGCCTAAAAAAAATGTTTTTTTAAAAAATCCACGATTTGAAAAAATATGTTTTAAAAAATCCACGCCTTGAAAAAATATTTTTTTTAAATCCATGCCTTGAAAAAATACTTCTTTTCAAATCCACGCCTTGAAAAAATATTTTTTTAAAAAATCAACGCCTAAAAAAAATGTTTTTTAAAAAATCCACGCCTTGAGAAAATATTTTTTTAATAAATCCACTCCCTTGAAAAAATATTTAAAAAAAGAAATCCACTCCCTTGAAAAAATATTTTTAAAAAAATCCACTCCATTGGAAAAATATCTAAATCTGAACTGATTTTCAAGAAATTTTACACACATCATTCTAGACTCAATCCAGTGCGTTGTGCCTAATTTCGTCCAAATCGAAAGATATATAGGGACTCTGGTGAACCATTTACATTAAATCGGTCGAAAATATATATGGGAGCTATATCTAAATCTAAACCGATTTTTAAGAAATTTTACACACATCATTCTGGACTCAATCCATTACGCCAAGCCAAATTTCGTGCAAATCGAAAGATATATTGGGACTCTGTTGAACCATATATATATATATATATATGGGAGCTATATCTTAATTTGAACCGATTTTCAAGAAATTTTACACACATCATTCTAGACTCAATCCAGTGCGTTGCGCCAAATTTCGGACGAAGGATATATAGGGACATTGGAGTACTATTGACCTTAAATCGGACGAAAATATATATGGGAGCTATATCGAAATCTGAATAGATTTTCCCGAAACTTACCACACATTATTCTTTGCCCAATTCAGTACACTGTGTCAAATTTCGTGCAAATCGAAAGATATAGAGGGACTTTGGTGCCCCATTTACCTTAAATCGGACCAAAATATATATGGGAGCTATATCTAAATCTGATCCGATTTTTCCCAATTTCAATAGGGTTTGACGTTCGGCCAAATAAATAAGATGTGCCAAATCTCATCAAATTCAAATCAAAAATGCGACCTTTGTTTACAAAAATACATGGACAGACGGACGGACATGCATAAATCAACTCAGAAAGTGATTCTATGCATATTCTCAAAAGGAACCATGGGTCTATCTGGTTTCCTTTGGCCTGTTACAAACATATGAACAAAGTACCACAGTGTGGTAAAAATCCAGGGCTTATCAAAAAATCCACGTCTTACGGAAATTTGAAAAAATATTTTTTACAAAATCCTCGCCTTATGGAAACTTGAAAAATATATTTTAAAAAATCTACACCTTATGGAAACTTGAAAAAAATTTTCAAAAAATTCACCTCTTATGGAAGAAATAATTTTGTTTTTCAATTTTGAAATCTGAGGATATGTCTTTCCATTACGTGTTCCACTGTAATTATCCTTTGAACTCCTTACTTCGTTTTTTGTTGTGTTAATTGTTTTGGTGTCTTACCAGTTATTTGTTGTCTTTGTTGTTTTATTGGACCAGACATTAGAAGTTTGCCTGTTACGAATGAAGAAAAATAGCCTAAGGCTTAAATTGATGATGATACTGGCCACCATAACAATAAACAGGATGTTGTTAGTCCGGGACATAAAAAATAGTCTAAAAAAAGGATATGCATAATGGAATTACTATCCATATTCGAAATTTTTTTATAAACTTCCGATTTTAGGTTATTAAAAGCATATTAATCTCCATAAAAATGAATTTTCAAAAAAACGAAAAACAAAAGTTTGCTGGGAACACTCTTTCAGGAAGCCAAAAGGGCAAGGAAGGACTGTTATTTTCATTATTAGTCCCTTGAGAAGAATTTGTTTAACTCCCTACTCAGCTCTCTTTTGGAAAACATTGTAGTCATATGTGTAGTGTTTTTTTTTATTCTTCCCTGCAACATATCGAAGAAGTTAATAATAGCTTGTCGATATGTTGGGCGCCATTTGTTGTTCATCATGTTTTTGTTTTTGCACCAAAAAAATCATTAGATTGGAATGAAATCGAACACGTATTTGCCATTTTATCAATAAATATTTTGCTGTTTTTTAGGTTTGGCCCTCTTTTGCTATTTTCAGTTGCCTTCTGCAGAACAGATGTTCCGCGTTGTTCAGTTTTTTTGTTTCTGGGTGGCTGCCGCTTTAGCCACAGCAATTTGCCCAAGTGTTAAAGAGCGAATATGGTGATAAATACCAAATGCGAAATGTTTATGGAAAGTGTTTTTTTTTGAGAAGGAAATGGGGAGGTGGTGGAAAAGGTCACAAGTGGCAAAGTATTTTTATATAAGAAGCATATGTGGCGGGGTATTAAGTGGCCTCACAAATAGTGACCGGAGAAGAGGAATATTTTTTACGACTTTTTTGCAGATCGTGCATTTGGATTGGATTTTTTTTTAAATTGTATTTGGATTTTTTTTAATAATTGACCAAAGCGTGGATTAAAAAAAATTAAATTTTTTTAAATATTTTTTTCAAGTGGATTTTTTAAAAATGCACAAGGCGTTGATATTTTTATCCGATTTTAGGTATATAGTGCACCAAAGTCCTTTTATATCCTTCGATTTGCACGAAATTTGGTATAACATATTGAATGAAGTCTAGAGTGAAGTGTGTTAAGTTTCGTGAAAATCGGTTCAGATTTAGATATAGCTCCCATATATATTTTCGTCCGATTTTAGGTAAATAGTGCACCAAAGTCCCTTTACATCCTTCGATTTGCACGAAATTTGGTCATAGCGTACTGAATTAAGTCTAGAACAATGTGTGTTAAGTTTCGTAAAAATCGGTTCAGATTTAGATATAGCTCCCATATATTTTCGTCCGATTTTAGGTAAATAGTGCACCAAAGTTCCCTTTATATCCTACGATTTGCTCGAAATTTGGCATAGCGTACTGAATGAAGTCTAGAGTGATGTGTGTTAAGTTTCGTCAAAATCGGTTTAGATTTAGATATAGCTCCCATATATATTTCGTCCGATTTTAGGTAAATAGTGCACCAAAGTCCCTTTATATCCTTCGATTTTCACGAAATTTGGCATAGCGTACTGAATGAAATCTAGAACAATGTGTGTTAAATTTCGTGAAAATCGGTTCAGATTTCGATATAGCTCCCATATATATTTTCGTCCGATTTAAGGTAAATGGTGTACCAAAGTCCCTTTATATCCTTCGATTTGCTCGAAATTTGGCATAGCGTACTGAATGAAGTCTAGAGTGATGTGAACCGATTTCGTGAAAATCGGTTCAGATTTAGATATAGCTCCCATATATATTTTCTTCCGATTTTAGGTAAATAGTGCACCAAAGTCTCTTTATATCCTTCTATTTGCACGAAATTTGGCATAGCATACTGAATGAAGTCCAGAGTGATGTGTGTTAAGTTTCGTGAAAATCGGTTCAGATTTAGATATAGCTCCCATATATTTTCGTCCGATTTTAGGTAAATATTGCATCAAAGTCCCTTTATATCCTTCGATTTGCACGAAATTTGGAATAGCATACTAAATGAAATCTAGAGTGATGTGTGTTAAGTTTCGTGAAAATCGGTTCAGATTTAGATATAGCTGCCATATATATTTTCGTCCAATTTTAGGTAAATAGTGTATGTACAATATACCCAAAGTGGTGAAGGGTATCATATAGTCAGCCCAGTCCGACTTTACGACTGTTTTTTTTTTAATTTTAAATTTAATTTTTAATGATATCAGTCGCTGCTTATCCACCCTAATGTCCCGCATTTGATATGTGCCGAAAAAAGTTTATGTTTTGGCAATATTTCATATAAATAACAATACCTCGAGTAATATCATAAAAATATGCTGTCAAAAAAGAAATACTTTGCTAAAAAAGAAGCAGCAGAACAGTAGTAGAAAAAACTGCTGAGGTAAGCTGCAAAAAAAAAAAAAAAGGAATCTCAGCTATCAACTACCAAATGAACAGTGGTTTCGTAATATGGAAAATAATAATAAAATAGGGGAAAAGATGGGAAAAGTAAAATTTTAAAATATTGCAAATTTTTAATAAATAAATTCGATATTTGAAATTTTGAAGTATCCTCAAGACCAAAAAATCAGAAATCGGATTGATCCTCTATAATGTGACTTATTTTTCACGATTTTTTTAAACCCCCGATGCGTATGAATTACATCAAACATCTAGACTAGCAAACTCCCAACCATCCCACTCTCACTTCCATATCATTAACAACAAATCCTAATTTTTTAACAGGATTTTTTTTTGCATAATTTTTTTTCCTGCTGCATACTGCATGGTCTGCACACATTCCTTTGAAAATTATGGCGAATAAAAATATAAGTGTGTGTTGGTGTGTGATAGCCTTATGTGGTTCATTCAGCTGTTGAGATTTTTTCTGAACTGCTCTTAGCTTTTTGTTCCTTCCTCACCTCTACACAAAAATTCATAAAATTAGTACTCTCAGTATGGGATATCTATGATGACGTCCCACCACCACTAGAGACCATAGTCATCCTCATCATCATAGCCACACACACATTTTCACCACATTTTCAATTTCATTGGTGTTGATAGCGTCTCATTATCATAAAAAATGAAATCTTTGCAAAAAAAAAGCAAGCGACACAACAACGTGTATCCAATTTTATAGCTGCTGGAATGTGGGCGATTTTTTTTTTGTAGAATCCCCGCACGAAACACAATACATAAGTGTTTGAATATTTCAGAAATTTTTGCTAACGCGAACTTTTTTAATAACATTATGGTTTTTTAAACGACCATAATTGTCCTTTATTTTGCAAATCTCAAATGAGCCTTGAGGAAAGGGAATTGGTGGCGATGATACTGGTGTGGCTTGTCTGAGGCTGTGTTTCATGTACAATTCATTAAAATACTTTGTATTAATATGGAGAAAATATTGTCTTTTTTGCATTTTTTTAATTTAGAGGAGTTATTAGAGAGGATATCTGCATTTTTAATAGATTATAATTGTGTGTTATTGATATTTTTCAAGTCTGGTGCATACTTTTAGGCGTCATATGAATCAATAATTTTTGAAGATTAAAGTAAGCCTGGATTAATATATTTTTCATGGACCAAAGAGAGGTTTAAATTAATAAGACGTATCCTAAAAATTCAAACATATATTATTAAATATCCGAAAAATTGGATCAAAAATATTTTGAAAATGCAGATATTAACCCTTTCAGTGTTTTTGTCGAATATATTCGACATTTAAAATTACTGTTTTTCTTTGCGATTTTTCGGTTATCCTATGTACCGTTACAATTGATGTCTTTGTTTTTTGCTGAAAGACAGACAAAACTGTCCGAGGTTTAAAATAAGAATTGCTTTTTTTCTAAACCATTTGCCTTCATACGATTTTAGGTACAAAATTTGAGATTTTTATTCCGACAAAAATTTTTTTTACACTGAAAGGGTTAAGAAAAAGTCAATTCAACACAGCGTGTGTTAAAAAATAGCATTTATAATTCAATAAAATTTTTGATATTTTACAAATTATTTTCGCAACACACACACTAGAAAACAGAAATTGCAAATTATCGATAATTTTAATTAATTTAAGTTAATTTCATAACTTGAAGTGCCTATTAGGGGTTCGAGTTATAGAAGTTCGGCTGTATTTAATGTACAAGGAGCCGGGTTTGACCATTTGAGCGGAGTACAAAAACATTTAAACATTTACTTTAAGGGAGTGGATTTATTGCAAAAAAAAAAAAAATATATATATATATAAATTTTTAAGGATTCGGATTTATTATAAAATACTCTTTAAGAGCTTGAATTAATTTAAACTATTGTTTGGAGACGTAAATTTGTTATAGAATAATTATAGGCTGTGGATTAATTTCAACATAATTTTTAAAGGCGTCGATTAATTATAACATATTTTTAGGGGCGTGAATTAGTTAAAACATATGTTTCCTAGCCCGGGGATTTATTGTAACATGTTTTAAGTAGTTGGATTTATTTATAGAATATTTTTAGGGGGGTGAATTCATTTCACAATAATTTTTAGGGCATTGATTTATTATGGCATATTTTTAGGAGTATGCATTTATTATAAAATATTTTTAGGGGAGTGGATTTATTAAAGAATACTTTTTGCCAAGCCGATGATTTATTATAAAACATTTTTAAAGGTTTGGATATTTTATAATATATTTTAGGGGCATGGATTTGTTATAGCATATTCTTAGGAGCTTAAATTAATTAACGTTATTATTTGGGGGCGTGCATTTATTCTAGAATATTCTTAGGAGCTTGAATTAATTTAAAATATTATTTGAAGTCGTATATTTATTATAGAATAATTTATAGGCCGTGGATTAATTAAAATATAATTTTTAAAGGCTTCATTTAATTACAACATATTTTTAGGGGTGTGAATTCATTGCACAATAATTTTTAGGGCATTGATTTATTATGGCATATTTTTAGGGGTATGCATTAATTTTAAAATATTTGTATGGACGTGGGGTTGTTATAGAATAGTGTTTGCCAAGCCGACGATTTATTATAAAACATTTTTAAAGGTTTGGATATTTTATAGTATTGTTTTTAGGTGCATGGATTTGTTATTGAATATTCTTAGGAGCTTGAATTAGTTAAAACATATTTTTCTTAGCCGGGGGATTTATCAGAACTTTTTTAAGGGCGTGGATTTATTATAGAATATTTTTAGAGACATGTATTTGTCAATTTATTAAGAGAAAAATTTTAGGGCGTGGATTTCCAAATATTTTGAGTATTAAAATACAAATGATATACCAAATAATTTGCCAGCACTACTGCCTGGGTTTATTAAAAATATTTTCACGGCCTGGATTTATTATGGAATTTTTTTCCCAGGTCGATGAAATCCTTTTTAAGGGTTTGCGTAGTTTCTAGTATATTTTTATGGGCGAGGCAGTATTTTAGAACTTTTTTCTTTTATGAGTTGTTTATTTTGAAAGAGTTTAAGTCCATTTTTTCTTATATTGAAATATTAAAAAGGTTTAGTTTCGATTTGTTTCAAAAAATTTTGTTAGGCGGTATTAATTTTGTTTGTGGCTTTGTTGCCTTAAACATGATAGAATATATATCGTAATATATTTTGTAAAATTTTCTAGAAAACCAAGATTTGTGTCAGAACCTTCATCATCAGAACCAGAACCACTTTCAAAGTAAATGGCTCATTTCGTAGAATTTTTGGAATTATAAGATTCTATAGAATTTTAGAAGTCAGATTTCATTGTTGAGTATATTAAGATGCTTGAAATTATTATAGAATATTTTTATGATCTAGGATTTATTATTATTTTTTTTTTTGCGTCGGGAACAAAAAAATTATTTTGGTGCTTTGATTTTGATATACTTTTAGGGAAATGGTATATATATATATATATATATATTTTAAGACCAATATAGTTAGTTTTCATTCAATAATGCTCAAAATGCATATAGAATTTGATTCAAAAATAAGTTTGACCTCATATTTCTTGACGGCCAGGTCATAAATTGTAAATTTTATTTATTTTTCTCCATGTCCCCACATTCCTCTTTCATCAAACATTGATGCAAACTCCCGCTAAGATGCAATAAAAATAAAAAAGAAATAAAAATTCTCATTGACGTCATTAGAACCCAATACTTTGCCTTGACATTTTCCCAACAGAGTGTGTCATAGTTTTAAAGCAACAATTTTCCATTCAGAAGGCAGTATCAAAGGTGCACACATGATGTCTGTGCCAAACAGTCTTGTCCAGTTGAAAAAAAAAAAACATTGGAAATGACTAATTCAATTTTAGAGATTTTTTTATATTTTCTTATTGACAGATAATTAATAATTTTTCTGAAATGATGTCAAATGTCTTTGACAAGAGTATATGCCGCTCAAATAGCTAAAAAAAATATTTCGAATATTCAGGACATAAAACAAAAACAAAATTGCTATGATAAATAGTTTGTACAAATTTTAAAACAAAATTGTCTTTAACAAAAAAATCACTAATAAGTTCTAATGAGATGCGGTTATGCTTTGTTGATGCTGATTTTGTTTTTTTTTGTAATTTAAAAATAAAATTTCATTTTGTTATGCGGCTATGTTTCAAAATTATCACCACACACATTGTAGCCCTGTGTTTGAGTCTATTCCAATTATTATAAACAATTGTGACCCAGTCTGCCCCAAAACAAAATTGAAGCGACACTGCTCTGTTCGCAATGGAAGTGTTGACAACGGATATCCATGTCATTGGATTTCGCCGAGTAATGATATGCGTTTGGAATATGTATTTCTTTCAGTCCGTCCATCGTTTCGGACAATTTTGTTTCTCGAAGACAAATTGTAGATGATATCGTTAAAATTTTAATATTAATGATTTTTTGTACAAGAATAAACAAGAAGAAGCCAAAAATCATATCAATACACACATACCCAAATATTTACATAAACTTTGAACATTTTCGAAAACAATGTTTACATGAATGGGGGGAACGGATATTATGAAATCACAAAATTTTTTGAAATAAATTGAAATTAAATCTGTTTATATTGGGAGGTTTTCTATTTATATGATAAACAAAAACAACAGAAATATTTTCGCTAAAACATTTAATTGTTTATTTGCAATTGAAATTTGCAAACCAAAACAAAAATTTCAAGGTGTAAACAAAATCTGCAGAGAAATTTTCAAAATTCCAAAAATACTCATAAATTAATTTATATTTTTAAATATGAACATTGAATAACTATTGACTATAGGTGGACGTGGATTTATTATAGACAAATTGTTAAAGTCTAATTTATTATAGACAATTTATTCAATTCAAAAAAAAAAAAAAAAAAATGTTAAAGCATATTTTTAGGGGCATGGATTTATTATGGAATATTTGTTAGGTATTTTTGAATAATTACAATTATTAGGAACGCTGTTTTTTCATCATTTCATTAAGGAGGATCAGCTGAGGGTGGACTTTTAAATATACATTTTTACGGATAAGCCAAGGTTGTATTTAAAAAAAAAGTTATTATGGAATATTTTTGTGAGGTGTGAATTTTTATACAATATTTTTAGGGACATGGTTTTATTACACACTATTTTTTCGGGGCGTGGATTTATTAAAGACAATTTTTAAGGGTGTGGTTTTATTGGAGAATCTGTTTTGGGCTTGAATTTATTAAAAACAATTTTTAAGGGCTTGGATTTATGGAAGAATCGATTTTTAGGGGCGTGAATTGATTACAGACTATTTTTTAGATGCATGGATTTATTACAGACTATTTTTAGGAACTCGCATTTGTTTATCAATATTATGTAGACCTCGGATTTGTTATAGAATATTTTTAGGGACATGCATTTATTATACACATATTTCCTATCCAGGAGATTAATTATAACATTTTTATTATATTTAATGGAATATTTTTTTATTACAACTTATTTTAAGGGGCGTGGAATTCTTACATACTATTTTTAAGGACCTGAATTTTTTTTACATACTATTTTTAGGGGCATGAAATTATTAAGTCTATTTTTAAGGCTGCACATTAATTACACATTTTTCCTAGCCCGGGGATTTGTTATAACATTTATGGGTGTGGATTTATTATAGAATATTTTTTAGATTCAATTTATTATAGAATATTTTTAAAGGCATAGGTTTATTATAAAATATTTAAATATATTTGGGCCGATGATTTATTATTAACATTTTAAAGGGCTTGGGTATTTAATAGTATATTTTTAGGGGCGTAAATTGATTTTAGAACTTTTTTCATATATTTTTCATTGAATTTATTGTGGAGTAGGGAGTGGAATTTATAGGGAGTGGTTTTACTATAGAATAGGGTTTGGATATTTTCTAAAATATTTTTGGGGCGTAGGTTGAATTTATGTAATTTTAAGATTCATGTAGGTTTTTAGGAGCCAGAGTCTATTGTAGAGAATATTTAGAGGCTCGGACTTTTTTATAGAATATATTTATAGACCTCGAATTTTTTATAGAATATTTTTAGGAGCCTCTAGAGGGCGTGGATTTATTAAAGAATATTTTTAAAGGCGTGGACATATGATTGAATACTTTTTTTCTGAACTTGATTTTATTATATTAAGAATATTTTTAGAAGCATGTATTAATTGTAGCATAATTTTAGGGGTGTGAATTGTTATAGAATATTTTTATGAGCGTAAATTTTTAAAAATAATGTTTTTAGGGACGTGCATATATGATTGAATAATTTATTTCTGATCATGCATTTATTATATTTAATTTTTTAAGGCCATGAAATAATGATAGCATAATTTTATGAGTATGAATTTATTAAAGAATATTTTTAGGAAGCCAAATTAATTATAGAATAATTTTAGGAGCATGAATGTATAAAAGTATATTTTAAGAGGCGTGTATTTATGACTGTATATTTTTTCTCAAGCCTTGAATTTTACGTGTATTAAAAATATTTATAGAGACATGAATTTTTTTGTAGAATATTTAGTCTCAAATATATATATTTTTTTTTTGAGATCAAGAATTTATTACATATCATGCGCAGGAGATTTTTTTGTAAAATAGTAATTGAGTTCATTGAGATTTTTTGCTATTGAGGATTTATAATAAAAAAATAATAATTAAAAAATGTTATAAAAATGTTAATCTGTGTTGCAACGGATATATACCCTCAGACTTATATATGAATCGGTTATTTCGAAAGTGGTTTAAGTCCAATTTTTCTTACACTGAGACATGTAAAGGATTGGGTTTGATTTGTTTTAAAAACTTTTCTAGAAAACCATGATTTGTATCAGAACCTAAAATGGCCGTAAACCACTTTCAAAATAAACGACTCAAATTATCTTAACTTTATCCACCTTTGAATATTATCAAAGAGTAGATTTGTATCCAGAATTGAAGATAGACACGCCTTTATGGAAATTCTTATTCAAATGTGTAAAATTTATTTTCAGTTCCTCCAAATATTCCAATTAATTCCCGAAAAAAATGATATCTTATGGTGGTAATCAATCGTCATCCGGTTGTCTGTCTGGCTGTCTGTCTAGTAATAAACATTCCCCATATGATGACGTCGATGATATGCAAATTAATGTGGGATACTTTTTCCGTTCGAAACAAATTAAAATACCTCGAATCAATTACAATTTCATTACAATTACTGGTGTAAAAACAAAAGTGATTAAGTCAAAACATGAAAAAAAAATACTTTGATAACATTATTGACTATTCGGGGAACATTTGCAGGATAAGACATTTTAATTTTAATATTTGTAATTCATTTTTTTAAATTAAATCCGCTAAACATATTTTCTAAAATATCCATAAGGAAAACAATAGAAAATTCTTTGAAAAAAAATAAACTAATAAAAATGTTTATATTTTTGTCAATGACTATAAAAATATGTTCATGATTTGCATAGATATACAATGTTAAATTCCTATATACACTGCTGTCCAACATATCTACCTATATAATTAACAAAAATAACAACAAACTAGAGAACAAAATTTTCGCACATGCCAAAAGGATAGATAGCAGAGGAATGATACACAAAAAATACAAAATAAATAAATAAACGAATTCAAAAACAAGATGAAAAAATATTCAATGACGATGCTAGAAAGGTAGCAAATTTCACTCAAAATCAGATAGAAATTCAAGAGAAATATGAAAAGAAAATCCCAAAGAAATATTTGTATATGTATATTGAAATATATTCACAGACAACATTTGATAAATGAAAAGGCCATAAAATAATAAATTTTGTTATTGAATATTAGTCATAGTAGCAATACAATTCACACACAGGGACATCAGCATCACAGATACTCTGATTTTTTTTTTTTTTTTTTTTTGGACCAAGAAGAATTTGAAAATGAAATTGATTACAGATTGCAAAGTGTTGAAATTTAAAACAAAAAAGAAATCAAAATTAATGTAATTACCAAATTCAATTAATAATTGTAGTTGCAGCAACAATGTGGCAAAAATGCACAAATTTGTTTATAAATTTATTTTTAATCTTTTTTTTTTTAATATTTGTATTTCAATTTTTTTATAGATTTCTTTCTATCTTTGTCATACATATATCTTTATATACACATATAAAATCAAATTTTTAGTTATTTAATCATCAATGATTTTGATTTAGCTGCACAAAAACACGTTGCGATTTTCTATTTTGATTTTTACTACTTCTATTTAATTAACAAAAAATGATTTCACTTTTTTCACACAAAATAATTTTATTATTATTTTTCGGTTTGAAATTTTACACTTGATTTAATTGATTTTTTGTTGAAAATGATATTTTCACAATTCCTCTATTTTCATTTTATTCACACAAATGCACAAAAAAAAAAAAAGAAAATCCCCCGACGACAAACGATCACGAGAGGCGACGACGACTTCTACAACTACTGTGAGCAGGAGAATCCTAATGAACAAATATTTTGAAAATGAATTTCGAAATAAAAAAGAACAACGTACAACAAATTTTCAACTCTTTTTGCGAATGTGAGAGAAAATTCTACATAACGAATTAGAGAGCAGGAAAGATCAACAATGAAACAAAATGTTTTTTTTTTTTTTTTCATAAAAAACACATCATCAGCTAGCTACTGAATTGAAAAAAAAAAAATTGGTAGCCAGAATCGGTCTACCATTTCCCGAAGTATGTGTGTCTGTTTGATTGTGTCTCATAGACGGGAATAATGAGTTGTTTTTATTTTTTTCTGGTTCAATGAAGAAAATTTCCATTTCGAATATTGGATATACATATGTATTTTTAGATTTGAATAGCATAGCACATTGTTGTTGTTGTTGCGTTTTTTTTTTTTTTGAAAATTAACATATGTTCTGAAGAGCTGTCTGGGAGGAAAAGGTAGTGATCTCAATTTGAGCAGTGATTGAGAACAAAAGTTGATTATTTGTTGGGAGCATAAGAGAGAAGATGATATACGAAACGAAGAAAAATGCAAAATTTGAGAAGAGGAAGGTTTAATAATTATTGTGAAAAAAAAAATGAAATGAATGAAAATTAAAAAGATATTTTTAAAATTGACCACAGTGGTGAATAAAATAATTCTTTATGGTAAACAAAATGATACGTATTATGCAATGTTGAAAAAAAATTGGACGATGGTGAGAACAATTTAGCTAAATTATCCACAATGATAAATAAAAGTATTCACAATGGTGGATAAAATTGTCCGCGTGTGTAGATAAAATTAATCAATGTGGTGAAAAATATTATTCAGTATGGTGAATAAAATTATTTACTATGGTGAATACAATTATTCACTATTGGGAATAAAATTATCCACAGTGGTGTATAAAATAATCAACAGCTGTAAACAAAATTATCCACAATGATGAATAAAATTATCCAAAATGGAGGATACAATTATCAACAATATTTGGTGTAGTTGAGGTGGACACAAAATATCTAAAAGCATTCGGTACAAATTAGACCCAATTTTGATTGAAAACCTCGGATGTGGGAGTTACACATAAATATTTACAGGTGCTTAAGTATTCAGATATTATTTAGTAACCCATTACCACACTGGAGGGCGAAAGGAAATATAGCGCTGATCGCTTTGAAATGTTCCATGAGGTTCCAGTCGATCTATAGACCACAATTATAAGCCTAACATCACAAAACAACCCATGGTGAAGGAAATATGGACAATTAATTAGAATGACTGTACTGAATATTAGTAATATTCGGAAAATATATAAGTGTAAGGAAGAGGTGCTGTTGATCTCAAGAAGGTGCAACTATCACGAACTATTTCCCAGTTTCGGAATAAAAATCCGCAGAAAGTAAGAGTTCCGTGGTAGTTGTGTAGGGCATCGTATGGTCGGCCCCGTCCGACTATACTGTTCCACTCACAGGTTTTGATAAAATTTATTTTTGTTTTTGTAGCATTTTTATAAGGATATCAGTCCTCTTGTTTGATTCAATCTGGTTCTGGTCTTGTCTCCATGTTAAGAAATGCATCTACTTCCACAGCCTGCAGCAACAGAGTAAGTTGAGTAGGTTTGGCAGAGCACTTGAATAAGAGCAATGTGTTGTGAGGGCCTGTATCACATCCAAGGCAGATATTCTACACATGGTCAGAATATCTGCCAAATACAACTTAGACCAAACTACAACGTTATTGGCCCCTTTATAACGTTGGACCTCTCTCTCTCTAGGATATGCAGATCCTTCCTGACACGGATGGGTGGGTGGGAGTTTAGGATGATTATATCTGAAACATTCAAGCAGGTACTGCGATGAAAATATATTGCTATGCTAACGTAAGGGTAGGACTTTCGTCTCCTCATGAATACAGTCCTTTGATGCCATATTGTCGTTCTAAGGGTGGTGTTCTGACTGGTCTGAATACTTCCACATAGTTGGCTCCCCATGAGCTGTCGGCAAGGGACTTGAGAACCTTTTTTTCTACTTTTCAACTTGCGAACCTGCCTGCTGTCGTGTCTGTTCCCGAGACTTTCGGCGTAGTGAGTGGTCGCAATTGTAGGTAGATTTGCCAATTCTATTGAAAAACGTTCCCACTAATCGCTAAAATTTGGGCGAAAGGTGTACTACTTAACGATAACGAAAAATTCCAAATTACAGTCAAAACATACCCAAACTTCTTAAAATACCAAAATGTTTAGGGTGCCGCAATATGGGCAGTGGTTCAAAATAGGGGATTTACTACCCTATGCGAACCGAACATACCAAATTACAGTCAATTAAGGTGAAAAACGAGCCCAAATTCCGATAATACAAAAAAACGTATTTATAGCATGATAACGCTCCCGTTTTTGATCGGGTTTGGGATCAATAACGTTATTCGTGCGTCTTCAAGACATGGTTGCAAGGTTTTTTTTTTTTTTTTTTTTTTTTTTTGAGGAGTCCCATAAAACAGTATCATATGAAACCCTTGTTTCATTAAAGCTAATGATAAAGTTATTAGATAAATCTCATTTTTTGGACCAAACTATTTTCAGACAATTTGTAATCAATTTAGGAATCCGCCCATATTTTTGTCTGACTGGTAGGATCGATAACTCTTAAAGGATGTAACCATAATTTTCAGTAGCAAATAATCAAATTCAATGATGGACTTTTTTAGTAAAATCGAATGAAGATTTTTTTGTAGAACAATGATTCCTTTTAACTCGATTCCTCCCTTATTTATTGACCGGTTCAATTACCACAAGATGCGATTTTTCATCATGAAATATTCAACTAAAATTTTGATTTTAGGTGGGGTCTTTACCGACGTTAAATCAATATTTTAAAATTTTAATGATCGATTGGTCAATTTGCCTGAAGTTTGGCACTTCATTGGGAAAAATTGATTAAACTGAATTAAACCATCCTCTAGAGGAATTACCTTTATTGACCTAATAAAATAAAATAAGAGATATAATAAAAAAATAAAATTTTCATTATCTCACACACAAAACTTACGAAATTCCGGGAAATCCCTTTCAAATTGATAAAAATACAATTGCGACACATCCACAATGGTCAGCAATTTCCAATACTATATGATTATCCATTCCTATTGACTAAGAGGTAACATTGATTGGGTGATGCATTTATTTGTGTGGGCCAATATTTTTTCGCAGGGGAAGTACTAGCACAACAAGCTAAACAAGATATAGGAAGTACCTTTCATTTTTTTGCTTTGTTCTATATTTGATTGCAGAAACCAAAAAATGTCCCCTTTTCATGAACTTTGCAGTGAGTAAAGCAAAACAGTTCTCACACTTTGTCAAGGGGGATTTACCTTGCTTGCAACTTGAAGATGTTGAATAGCCTTTATGGTGTTAGCTATATAAATTGAAGAAATTAAAACGATATCATCACAGTTTTCATTTAGCACACAAGACAAGACAAGCTAAAAGCAAAAACGTTTTAAAATATTAAATAATTTTAAAATTAATTGTTTATAAACCTCTTCACGAACAAATATGGATATTGGTGGTTCAGCAACAACAAATGCCAAGGGTGGCCATGATATTGATGTTAAGGCCATGGGCAAAGTGGGTGATGAGAAATTGGGCGCAGCGGCTGGTGTCTTTGCCAGTGGTAATAATAAACATGGCCCAGTGACCACAGGAGCATTTGGAGAAATTAGTTCGTAAGTATAACTAAAATAATGTATTGAAAAAAATATATATATATAATTAATATTTTTTTAATAATTTTCTTAGCAATGGCCATGGTTTGGCCATACAACATGCCAATACCCATGGCATTAGCAAATCAACATCGGAAAATCTACGCCTCAATGCCTTTAAAAATGATAATCACAGTGTGGATGTAAATGCCTTCCATAGCCGTACCCAGTTGCAGAATGGTTTAAAATTTGATGCTGTGGGTGCAAATGCTGGATGGTCTCATGCTAATGGTTATTCGGCCAGTTTGGGTGTAACACAGATACCCAAATTTGACATGAAAACTGTGAATGCCAATGCCACGGCTAATTTGTGGACATCCGCAAATCAAGCTTCTTCATTGAATCTGAATGCCTTTGGTAGTAAACACACCAGTGGACCATTTAAGGGTCAAAAGGATTTTGGTGGTGGCCTTGGATTTACTCATAGATTTTAAGAGGTTGTTATTCCAAAAACAAAGCACTCATATTATAGTTTATGTTGAGTATATATGTATGTATATGTAAATAAAAACAAAAAGATAAACAATAAATAAACATAAACAAAGTGAAAATAAAAACAAAAACTTACTCTGCATTTGTGGACCAATTGTTATCATCCGCTGATGATGATGATGTTGTTGCTGTTGTTGATGGCAAAGATGAGACAAAGGGGTTTTTGTTTTTGCCGGCAATGTTGTTGGTGCTGCCGCTGTTGTTGTTATTGTTACGATTGGTGTTGTTAATGCCGCCTCCACTGGCACTATTATTATAGCTATTACTATTGTTGTTGTTGCTGTTGTTACTGTTATTACTACTGCTACTACTACTAGAAGGCACATTTTCACTTGGTTTCGGTTTACTTTTGGAAATTGGTTGCAACTTTGGTGTATCCATAAACATTGTGTTGGAGATTTTTACAAAATACTTTTGGATCTTATAAAGAAATTTACTTCATTGGAACACTGCCTAGCTTCTTATCATTCCTCCATTGTTGGACGATTCTAATTGGACTTTTGGCTTCTCTTTGATTTTGAAACAAACACAATTCAATGGTATTTCACTCTTGGTTTTACACTCGTTTTGTGGCCACTGGCTTCACTCGCGTCGAACTTACGTTATGGTTCCCGCCTTTTTTGTTATGTTTTCAATCGTAATTTTGTTATATTTTGTACTATTTTCAATAATTTTATTGTAAATTTTTGATATAAAAAACAAAATTGCAAAACAAATTGACCTACAACTACAGCTGGTAAACAGTCGATGGTTAACTATCGATTGTTTTTTAAAATCGATGTGGGTTTAGTAGTAGGTACTATCGATAGTGTGGGCAAATGAGTTATCGTCTCTTTGAAATAAGAAATTTTAGGGGAAAATAAATTTAAAAATATTTTTTTATAATTTTTATTAATTTTACTAACTGTCAAACACAAATAGAGCATTTGTTGTTTTATTTTCTCTTTCTATTAACATTTCCATAGAGGGTGTGTTTGTACAAGCGCGCGCTCTCGTTGTTAGAGAGAAAGTGTTGTACATTCAGCGTTTATTTTCAATATTGTCGTTTTTTCAATGGGGGAAGATAATTAAATTATTAGATATATATAAAACAATAAATATTTCAATAAATGATCTGTTCCCGTACTGCAAGTATCTACTATTTTTTACTACGATAACGAATTTTCCTTTATGATATCGAAGAAACTATTAAAATCTAGTAGATTCTTGTCAAGTATATTTTTTCAATAATTAGAAGAACATTTAGGGAATATATTTTTTTAATTTTAATTAATTTTTAAAATAAATTAAACATGGATTTTTAATTTTTTTTGCCACTAGCATTTTTAAATACATTTTAGAATAGTTTTTGGTTATAATTTTTTTTTTTAAGAAGTAGATTTTTAAGAGCAGAATTTTAATACATATTTATTTTCACGAATGCAGTTGTTTTAGTATAATCAATTGCAATTTATTTTTATTTTCGCATTTGAGATTATAAAACTGCTTAAAATTTGTTATTTATAAATTTTCAACAATAAAACAAGAATTAAATATTTATTTTATATATCAATTTTGTCAAGGATATTTTTTCAATAATTAGCAGAATACTTTTTTGAGTTTAAACAAAAATATAGATGCATTTTTAAATACATTTTAGGATATATTTAGTATTTGTCTGCGATTTTATGTCATGTTATAAGCATTTTTTATGAAAAGTAAATTTGTTAAGAGCGGATTTTAATACACAATTATTTTCAAGTGTGGATTTTTAGATTAGACTGTTTTTGAAAAAATGGAACCTGTTCTATCAATCCTATATGGTAATGCAACAATGACTTCATGGGTTATCCCCCATTAACGGTTTCAAAAATTAAATGTTGGTTTTCTGTTTCATTCGAACCTATTCCAGAATGTCCCTTTAAAATTTGTATTAAAAATCTCAATAACACTTTTGTGTCTGCACCAAGCAATTTAATTCGAACCTGCAATCATTCAAGAATGTAATTTTACAATTTCAAGTGAAAATCTCGATAACTCTTGAAGATATAGCCGATTTATTGTCTCAGCATCATGCGAAATTAGAAGTGCTTCTCAAACCTTCTCTAAACAGTGTTTTCAAAAAACCTATCGGTTTCAAATTTCAATACGTTATCCTGTGCTTACATAGTTATCGTATGAACTAGGATAAAGGTAATCGGTCAAGGTCCTTCTTATTTTCCAACATAGTTTGTGGTCGAAAATAGGGGATTCACCAAAAAAATTTCATATGTCCACCATTTTGATCATTTTGGTTCGATGTTAATAATCCAGAGTCAAGTTTGTGCTCGAATGCCGTTGGAATTTTTGATCTCGGATGTTCGAAAAGAAGGTAGTTTCATTAGTTACAAAATATCAACAACAAAATTATAAATTAATTTCTTTATCCTTTAAGTTTTCAGATAGATATATGCAAAGTTACAAGACTTAAATATAATGCACGTTCATTGCCAGTCGGTGGAAATCCTAAAAAATTGAAGTCGAGAATTTTAAATAAGTTAATTTAAAAATAAATCCATTATTATAATAATTTGTACTTCAATATTCATTAAAACTAAGTTATTTTTAATTTTCATTTTTTAATAGTTTTTTTTTTAAAAAGATTGCACTTAGTTTCATTTTCAATAAAATCAACTCTGCGTTAAATAATATTTCTCAGCACGAGCCTAAAAGTAGGCAACATTTTACTAACTTCAATGTCAACGACTGCGAGAATATTTTTGTTTTTCTATTTCTATTAAATACTAACAATGTTGTCTACGTTAAAAATAGAAATTGCTACAATAACAACAATAAAACGTAAAAATTTAAAATTACAAGAACAACATGTTCGTTTAATACATGTTGAGGGTAATTAAAACTAGTTGTGTGTTTTGTTTTTATTTAATAATAGCCTACGAGGGAGTTTTTGCCTTTACATCGATGTCCTGTGCGGTCTTGGGGATTTCATCGGCCAGGACATGCGTATGTGGGGATGTAGCTCAGATGGTAGAGCGCTCGCTTAGCATGTGAGAGGTACGGGGATCGATGCCCCGCATCTCCATAATTATCAACCAGGTACCTGTGTTTTTTGGTGGTTTAAAAGGGTTAAAAAATAAAAAATAAATCACGAAATATATGTCAAATTAACACAGAGTGAGAAGAAGAGGGCTATATCTAAAATAATAATTATGGAGACAGAAATTTTTGTTAATTTTATGAATGAGAAAAGGAATAAAAACACCGTTGTCATTTTAATATTGAAGGAGCCATGCTTAAAAACCCCTAAATAAAAATCTCCATTTATGATATGGATTTGCTGGAAAACGTAATAAATTCTTCATTGGTTCGTTTTCAAGAATCCAAGTGGTTGTGTCTCCTAGTCAAAATATCCATACCCATTCCGTTTTATAAAAAATGTGTTTTTTTAACAAATCTTCGTTAATAATTTTCGTTTTTCATATAAAAATTTTTAATACAGTATATGCAAGCTTTTCCTATAAAAAAATATTTAAATTTAATCAAAACATTTGTGTCGGCATGGGGTGTGCTAATCATGTGACCGACACTGTATATTAACCAGTTTTGAAATTTTTAATAATAGTGGACAATGAATTCAATAGTTAATATTGCATTTAGTGACGTGTGTGTTTGGACAGCTGATTTTGTTGTACACATTTAATAACATGGGGATGTAGCTCAGATGGTAGAGCGCTCGCTTAGCATGTGAGAGGTACGGGGATCGATGCCCCGCATCTCCAAATCGAATTTTTACTGAATTTTATATTTTTAAGTGCATAAAATATTGTTTGGAAGTAAAAACTACAGAAATATTAAAAAATAAAAATTCTGCAAATATAAATTAAGGTCCATTTAATTTTCCAGAGAAGGAGAATTTCCCCAGAAGAATATTCCATTAAAATTGTTGTGTCATGGAAATTCATAAAATTGGTTATCTACGTCTTAACTGTCGGAATAGAAGGGTCTTGGGAATGCCCTGATAAAGAGAAGAATATTTTATAAATTATTTTTTTTTTGGAAAAATTTGGCAATATAACTCTTAACCCGAATCCACCCAGAATATTTTTTTTAAGAATTTTTCGGAAATATTTAATAGGGCATTTATGTAGATCCTATGGATTATGTGTGTGTTGTTGTGTGCGTAACCAATTTGTAACACTGGGCTGGTTCGGGTTAATTTAAATTGTCAGCCAGTTTAAATATAAATTCCAATTTATTTATTTATTTTGAAATGCCCATGTAGCTGCGAATTTATTTATCAGCGATATCAAAATATGGGTGCCAAGAGTTGCCCAATACGTGTATTATTTTTTTATGTTACCATATGCACCACATGGGGATGTAGCTCAGATGGTAGAGCGCTCGCTTAGCATGTGAGAGGTACGGGGATCGATGCCCCGCATCTCCAAGTCGACTTTTTGTTTTAATGAAAACTAAAAGAAATTATATTTCTGATTAAAAAGGGAGCTTCATAAAAAAATGTTGGGTTGTAATTAACTTCCACTGATATTTTATATAAATACCTTACAATTGGCCAACATAACATCAGAGGAACATTTCTATTTTTCTTAAATACGAATAAAATTTTCTTGAATAATATTTATCTATTAATGAATAATGAATAAAATAAAAAATGAATAAAATAAAAACAAGTGAAAAAGCGTTAAGTTCGGTCGGGCCGAACTTTGGATACCCTCCACCATAGATATACTGACAGGTACATGAAATGAAATTATAGGGAAAATACCAAAAAGTGGACTCATACCGACATTTCTACATACCGATTGTGTAAACCATGATACAAATTTCAGAAATTTTAATGGATAATTATACCCTCAGCCTTATGACTAATGAGGGTGTATACACTTTGACACGGTGAAAATGAGCCTCATCGAAATATTGGTTCTCTGGACCAAATTTTTTTCAGAAAATTTTGATTTCATCCAAACTTAGTTCAAGTTTGAAGATGGGGAATATCGGTCCACTCCATCTGGTACCTCCCATAGAGGGGCTAGGCCTAAATGCGGGTTATAGTTCATATACAGTTCATTATCGAACCTTACGTTCTAGTTTTTTTATCTCGATATCCTCCGCAGGTGAAATGATTGCAACAGAGTCTTAGAACCAAACCCAAAACGCGGAACAAATTCGATAACTATTTTAATTTAAGAAAAGGGGTAGTCCCCATATACTACCCCAAAAAGGGGGCGAATATTAATAATTTTTGGTGGGGAGATTTGTTACCATATACGACTACAAAATACCAAATTACAACGCATTCGGTAGAAAAACGCGCTCAAGAACCCCAAAATACAGAAAAAGGGGGGTACCCTTATATGGGGGCTATCCAAAAAGATTGACCTATATTCATAATTTTTTTGTGGAGAGATTTGGTACCTATTAAGAACTCAAAATAGGACAGATGGGCATGGCTAGATCGTCTTAGAATTTTACCCTGATCAAGAATATATGTACTTTATAGGGTCGAAAATGAATATTTCGATGAGTTACAAACGGAATGACAAAATTAATATACCCTCCATACTATGGTGGAGGGTATAATAAATTAAAAATCTTGTATAATTTTTTTTAACCATTGGTCTTTTGCCGCACTAAAAATCTGATAGAAGTTTTCATAATTGGAGAATAAATCGAAAAATTTCGATTAATAGAAGATTCTGAAAGGATCAAGATTTTTTTCTGCACATTTTTAAGTGATATGATTTTCCAGGACACTTAAAGGCTATAATAGTGATTTTAATTTTTTTTTAACGAATATTCACGACTTTTCGATGCATTAAATTTAATTTTTTTATTTAAATTTTATTATATAAAAAAAAAGTAAAAAAAACAACGGGCTCAACCGGGATTTGAACCCGGGACCTCTCGCACCCAAAGCGAGAATCATACCCCTAGACCATTGAGCCGTATGCAGAGTGGTCAGCACAAATAAAATTTTGTTGCATTGCAACCAAATGTAATGATCATTGTCTTGCTATGCACATTGGAGCACACCAAAATATAAATGCAGTAAAATAAATGGAGGACTATTTTGCATTTTTTCATCGGCGCATTTCTTATCAATGCTGTTATAGATACAAACCATTTTTTTCAAGCAATGACAGAAGAGCGACTTCTATAAATGCTTGAAAATATTGTTTAAAAAATCGACGCCTACTATAAGGGCTTGAAAATATTTTATAAAAAATCCACGCCTTGTATAAAGGTTTGAATATATTTTTTTACTTTTTTAAAAATTCCTTGAAAATATTTTTTAAAAATTCCTTGAAAATATTTTTTAAAAAATCCACACCTTCTATAAAGACTTGAATATATTTTTTTACTTTACCCTCCCATTCTTTTGAACATCATCATAATCAAATGTCAAACTTTGGCAAATATTTAATTATTCATAACAGAATAAGAAGAACAAGAACCAAGAATAACAACAGCAGTAGCAATATTTTAAAAATTCTGTTAGTAGACAGACAATGACGACAATGTGGATGGAGATGCCGATGATACTGTTGTTGTAGCTTCTCTGTTTACATTTTTCCACGGCTATGATATTCTCATTTAGAAAATCAAAAGGAAGTGGAGGAGGTCGTATCGTCTCCAGCAAACAATGTCATAAAATTCATATTCGCGTTTGTTTACAACACAAATTCCACGTCGGTAACCCTTTTGCTATGGAGGCATCATAGGGGGTGGGGCGACATTTAAAAATTATGTTGGCACAGGTTAAAAGCCTATAACCCAAGGCATAAACAACAGCAACCAGCAAAGCGAATGGATTTCCAACGAATTTTTTGCAACAAACAGCTTAACCACACTCTTCTCTAAAATCTCACTTATTTTGTTGGCTTCGAACATCGGAATAAGTTGTAAAGTTCTGCTAGAGCGAAACTTTGCTTGTTTACGCGAAATATTCCTAGTCAGTTCGCTAGTGACAACCCTTAGTGGGAAAAATAGTTTCAGAGAAGGTTCGGACCCATCCTCTTTATTTATTTTCTCCGAATCTTGTTACTTTTGCTAATGAATATATGTAAAGCCTTTTGTTTCAATTTTCCCCTCCCCGGTAGAAACCTGCTTTTTCGGATATTGGGGAGATATTTTCCAAACCCCTTTAAAACTAGCATTTAACTGTTGGTTAAATGTTTATTTTTGGCCTTTTGTTGTTGTTGCTATTTTAGTTTAGGATAACAATAACGCTGAACTGGCAATGTCGAAGCTGCGGGTTAGAAAACTACTGGTACCTTTTTTGTTGGCGCAGGGTAAAAACTAAATATCCCTTTGGCCACAAATTCTAAATTAGCGCACATTTTTCTGTTTACATGACTAATTTCCGATGCTGAGGTTTTTGTTTTTCTGTTCGGATAGTTGGAAGAGGGGAGGGGGTGTTGGGAATAAAGCCAAAATTAGCTAGGGTAGGTATATTTAGTGGAATAAAACCTTTACGAAGACCTATTGGTCTCTTATAAGAAGATCCACTGGTCTCTTAAAAGGAGGCGTTTTGGTCTGCTATAAGTGGAACTATCGATCTTCGTAAGAACACCAATTCGTCTCCTATAAGAATATTTATTGGTCTCTAAAATAAAAATCTATTGGCCTCCTAGAAGACCTATTGGTCTCCTATAAGTAGACCTATTGGTCGTCTATAAGATCCTAAAAGCAGGTCTATAGGTATCTCCTACAAAAAGAGATTTTGGCCTCCTAAATGAAGGCCTATTGATCTCCTATATGACTATATATTGGTCTCCTATAAGGTGAATTATTGGTCTCCTATATATAAATAGAGTCGTCTATAAGATTGGACGTCAATAAAAAACCTAAGATTTTTTTTTAACCACACCCCTATAGATGGTCCTTGAAACAATCCACATCTGTGTAGATCTTTGATAAAATATTCTTTTATAATCCGTGGAGAGCTTGAAAAATTACCCTTTAAAAAATCCACGCCTAGAGGAGAGCTTGAAAAATTATCCTTTAAAAAATCCACGCCTAGAGGAGAGCTTGAAAAATTATCCTTTAAAAAATCCACGCCTAGAGGAGAGCTTGGAAAATTATCCTTTAAAAAATCCACGCCTAGAGGAGAGCTTGAAAAATTATCCTTTAAAAAATCCACGCCTAGAGGAGAGCTTGGAAAATTATCCTTTAAAAAATCCACGCCTAGAGGAGAGCTTGAAAAATTATCCTTTAAAAAATCCACGCCAAGAGGAGAGCTTGAAAAATGATCCTTTAAAAAATCCACGGCTAGAGGTGAGCTTAAATAATTATCCTTTAAAAAATCCACGCCTAGAGGAGAGCTTGAAAAAATATTCTTTAAAAAATCCACGCCTTGTCTGAGGCCTTAGAAAAAATATTCTTAAAAAAACCACGCCTTGTCTGAGGCCTTACAAAAATCTATCCGCCTTGTAAGGAGCCTGAAAAAATATTCTTTAAAAAATCCACGCCTTGAGGCTATTAGAAAAATATTCTTTAAAAAATGGTTCTAGGTCTTCATTTCAAAAATTTCTTATAGAGTACCCTTGTAATTCGTCTATAATGCTGTCCGCATTAGTCCCCTTGTATTTCTCTCTCCCTCTATCCGGGTTCTCTTAATGAAATTGCCTGAGAATTTGTTTAAACAATGCCAACATATTGTATTGTTCCAAAAAGTTATTGCTGTTGTTGTACTTGTACTGGTTGTTTTTGATTTCTTTCAGATAATTGGCAAAAAGTTTCCCCAAGAAATCAAAACGACGACGAAGAAGAAGGCGAATATGTTTAGCTCCCAAGTTTTGTGTAGACTAATGCAATTTTAATGCATGATTTGTTATTAATTGAAAATTGTAAAATGTGTTCTTTTGGATGGGAAGGGAGGGAGAAGGTCGAACAAAAACAAATCATTATTAAAAATGAATCACCACCAGCAGGCATAGACAAAACCGACAAACAAATGCGGAATGTTGAATTGAGCGGAAATAGTGTTTTATGGAAAACTTTATAGTTTTGTATTCAAATACAATACAGAGTTGAAAATTAGAAGAAATTTTTCTTTAAAAGAGATGTAGGAAGTCGGATTTTTTTTTTAAGTTTCCAAAGATGAAGAGGATATTTTGTTCATTTATGAAATGGACATACATATCACATCTAAGGAGATTCCATATATTTAATGACCATAGAGTATGGTCATGGAGAATTGTGTGATGGAAAATTATCGGGAGAAAAGGAGAGAGGAGAAAAAAGAAGAAAGAACAAGAAAAAAGTGAGCGTGAGCAAATCGAGATGTACAGGAGCCAGAATGAAGTCCGGAAATTCTACCAACGAGTAAAATACCAAACCGTAGGCTTTGGTGCAGGCACATCCTCCTGTAGAGATGAAGAATTAAACCTTGTGACAGATACAGACAGTGTGTAGAGGACCTGGAAGGAACATTTTGAAAAGCTTCTGGTATCAAATAGTGGCGGTGAAGAACCAGAACCAGTAAGAAATAATGGTATAGAGTGTATACCACCTAGCCAAAATGAGGTCATAAAATCAGTTAATCGGCTCAAGAACAATAAAGCGGCAGGAGCCGATGGGTTACCAACCAAACTATTCAAGACTGGTGGTCTGATACTGGTCAAGAGCATGCACCAGCTGATTAGTACAATATGGCTAGAGGAATGCATGCCCAATTATTGGAACCTTAGCATCCTGTGCCCCGTGCACAAAAAAGGATAAAAGACGATATGTGTCAACTATAGAGGAATTTGCCTTCTTCCCATCGCATATAAAGTGCTATCCAGTGTGCTGTGTGAACGATTGAAGCCAATGGTCAATGACATTATTGGACCATACCAATGCGGCTTCATACCTTGCAAATCCACCATTGGCCAAATTTTCACTCTGCGCCAAATCCTGGAAAAGAACCACGTAAAACACATCGACACATACTATCTATTCGTTGACTACAAAGCCGCATTCGACAGCCCTATCCGTTCAGAGGTGTTTAACGCCATGTCTACGTTCGGGATTCTTGCAAAATTAATACGGATATGCAGGATAACTTTAAGTGGCACAATGTTAGCAGTTAAAGTCGGAAAGAACCTATCGGAGCACTTTAATACCAAACGAGGATTCAGACAAGTTGACAGTTTGTCGTGTGATCTTTTTAACATCTTGCCGGAAAAGGTCATACGAGACGTAAAGGTGAACAGAAATTGCACTCTGTACACCAAACGACACATGTTAAGTGTGATATGACAGTAAACGGCGAGAAGACCATGCTGATGGTATCAACGCGCAAGACGTCCAGTAGACTCGGACCAACTGGGGAACTTGAGAACTACAGCTTCGAGGTAGTTAAAGATTTTATATACCTTGGTACCGCCATAATTAAAACGAGTGACATCAGTTTTGAAATGCGGAGAAGGATTGTGATGACCAACAGATGCTACTATGATCTAAGTAAGCAGTTCAGAAACAAGGCCACCTCCCGCCAGACCAAACTTACACTTTACAAGACGCTGTTGCTACCCGTGCTGTTATATGGATCTGAAGCATGGGTATTTGCGCAAGCAGATGAGGCAACTCTTGGGGTGCTTGAAAGAAAAATTCTCTGAAAGATCTACGGGCCGATCTGCGTCGACGGCGAATATCGGCGTTGAATGAACCACGAGCTTTACAATTTATACGTGGACATCGACATAGTCAGTCGTATTGAGTTGAAGCGACTACGATGGCTAGGCCATGTTGTGCAAATGAATGATAACGCCCCAGCTCAAAAGGCATTTTTAAGCTCGTCTTATGGAACAACCGTTCTGTAACAAGTCAGCTAAGTAAGTGAGTAAGAATATGAAATATTCTACGATGAGATGTAGGTCCAGAGAGTCTTTAAACGGAAGACATCGACATAGCCATTAATAACATGCTGATGAGACAAGGAGTATCTAAAGAATAACATTGAAAAATATATCAAGATGTCTGTATGGGTCAGGTGAAGGATAAGGGTGACTTCAAAAGCAATCATCAAAAATTAGCAATCCCAATTTAATCACTCACAACAAATATTTTATTTCAAAACAAATCTAAACAATCCATCTCTTATTAAATTATGGTAATATGCAATTAAAAATACACACCTACCGAATACCAGCTGTGTTGGGATCAGCCCATATGATTTATAAAATCGTTATTCACATTCTGAAAATCTGCAGCCCTTATAATTTAATTTACACACACACAAATATCCATCAGCACACATACATATGTATAAAATGTGAAATATCAAACACATCCTTTCTCTCCACACATATTCACACATCCCATATAGGAATAAATGGAACATTTGGCCATACCCTGCAAATGAACCCGAACGACAGCAACCAGCTTGCCCTGATTGTTTTAATTTAATATTTCGTTTTTAAATGTTTTTGATAGCTTTGATTTAATATATTCCACCCGTTTGTTGTTCTTGTTGCTGTCGCTATTAACCATAAACATATTATCAGCAGCAGTGATATGTGCGTATGTATGTTTGTCTGTGTTAATAAAGCTAAACAGAGATTCATTTATGTTGCCTTTTGATGCCCATAGAAGAAAGGATATCATCCAAGGATGCGGGGTAGATTGCCAAAAATAAATACCGTTTGACTCCATTAAACATGTGTCAGCGAATCTTAAATGGAGCTTAGAAAACTATTAAAACTATGAAACATATACATATACATACTTGTACACATACAAGCATACTCACATGCCTATAAACAAACATGGGTTTCATCTATACTACAGGCAGGACGATAGATAACTCCATCAGTTGCTTGTCTAATAATAGTTTTTCTTACAAACAACAAATAAATATGTCATGAAGGTTTAAATTAACCCATGAAATACGATACGACCGAGAAACTGATTGTTTAAAAAATCCCCGTCATCTATGGGCTTTTCAAAAAATATATTTTTTTAAGTCCACGCCTTGTGTGTACTTGAAAAAATATTCGTTAAAAAACCCCGCCTATATGGGAGCTTGAAAAATATTCGTTAAAAAACCACGCCTTTAGCAGACCTTGAAGAAATATTCTTTAAAAAATCCACTCCTTGTATGGACATTGAAAAAAATATTCTTTACAAAATCCACTCCTTGTGTGGACCTTGAAATATATTCTTTAAAAAATCCACGCCTTGTTTACTTACTTACTTAGCTGGCATGTGACAGAACTTTCGTTCCATAAGCCGAGCTTATAAAAGATTTCCAGGCGCGTTGGTCTTTTGCACAGTTTTTCCAATTTGAAATACCATTTTCACCAATGTTGTCTTCGACTTGGTCTTTCCATCTTATTCGTGGCCTTCCCCTTCTACGTGAACCATCAGCTGGGGCATCTTCATCCATTCTCACAACATGACCTAGCCAACGTAGCCGCTGCAGCTCAATACGTCTAACAATGTCAATGTCCGAGAATAGCTGGAACAACTCATGGTTCATTCAAAAGCGATATTCACCGTCAACGCAGATCGGCCCATAGATCTTTCGGAAAAATTTTCTTTCAAACACTCTAAGAGCTGCCTCATCTGCTGGTGCAAGTACCCTTGCTTCAGATCCATATAACAGCACGGGTAGTATCAGCGTCTTGTAGAGTGTGAGTTTGGTCTGGCGGGAGGTGGCCTTGCTTTTGAGTTGTTTGCTCAGACTATCTGTTATCTGTTGGCCATCGCTATCCTTCTCCGAATTTCAAAACTGATGTCATTCGTTTTGTTTATGGCGGTACAAAGGTATATAAAATCTTTGACTACCTCCAAGCTGTAGTTCTCAAGTTCCACGATTGATACGAGTCTACTGGTCGCCTTGCGCGTTGATACCATCAGCTTGGTCTTCTCGCCATTTCGTGGGGTATTTTTCCAGGATTTGGCGCAGAGTAAAAATCTGGCAAATGGTGGATTTGCCAGGCCTTGGTTGGTCCAATAATGTCATTGACCATTGGCTTCAGTCGTTCACACAGTACGCTGGATATCACTTTATATGCGAAGGGAAGGAGACTTATTCTCTCCTCCCTCTCCTTTTTTGTGCACGACACACAGAATGCTGAGGTTCCAATCATTGGGCATGCATTCTTCTAGCCAAATTGTACTAATCAGCCGATGCATGCTCCTTACCCACATCTGACCACCAGTCTTGAGTAGTTCGGCTTGTAACCATCGGCACCTGCTGCTTTATTATTCTCCAGGCGATTGATTGCTATTCTGACTTCATTTTGGCTAGGTGGTATACACTCTATACTGTCATCTATTATTTGTTCTGGGGTATCCTCTTTACCGCTACTATTTGATTCTAGTACCAGAAGTTTTTCAAAATTCTCCTTCCAAATTCGCAGCATGCTGTCTGTATCTGTCACCAGGTTTCCTTCTTCATCTCTACTGGAGGATGTGCTTGCACCAAAGCCTTCGGTTGAGTGTTTTACCCGTTGGTAAAATTTTCGGACTTCATTCTGACTCCTGTACATCTCGATTTGCTCACGCTCACGTTTTTCTTGCTCTTTCTTCTTTTTTCTGAAAATACGTTTCTCCTCTCTCCTTTTCTCCCGATAGTTCTCCATCGCATTACGTCTTGCTACTGTCCGCAGGGTTAGGGACAGTAGCATTAAGACACTCCTGATGGTACCACGGATTTTTTGACGGTGGTCTTTGGTACCCAAATGTTGCTTTTGCTGCAGTTTGTAGGGAGTGGGCAATTCTCTGTCATTATTATCGGGATATTTTCCCTTCCGATTTTTGTATTAAAATCTTCTAGCAGAATTTTAATGTCATGGTCAGGGCAGCGGTCATATGCTGATTCTAAGCGCTCGTAAAATATGTCTTTGGTCTGTTCATCTTTATTTTCGGTCGGAGCATAGGCGCAAATGAGACTGATGTAGAAGATCTTCGCTTTTATACGGATTATACGAATTAGCTCATCTACTGGAGTGAATCTGGAGACGAGGTCTTCTATTCCATCCATATCTTCTATATATCCAATTAACCATAAATATGCAGCCAAATTCACGTCTCGTTTCATGACAGCTATAATACAGGGCGTAATCATCAGATTTACTTACGCCAGTCCCTTTCCACCACATTTCCTGTAAGGCAATAATATCGGCTTTGTATTTCTTGAGTACATCCGCCAAAGCGAACACTGCGTCTCTTCTGTACAACGTATACGTTTGCGGGGGTCGTAAACATTGGGGGAGTTTGGTTTTCTTTTTCGTTGCTTTTTCATAGTAGGTTCGGCTTTACGAGTGTGGGCAACTAACCCGACGCGTAAACCTATTTTTTATAGTTATATATTCTTTAAAAAATCCACTCCTTGTGTGGAGATTAATGGGTTAAGATCTATGAAAATATCTCAGCACATATGTGTGTGTGTAAATAACATAAGGACACCATCAGACCAACAACTAACGACAACTAGTTGACAGGGTACAGTGTTAACAGTTAGAGGGTCTAATTAGTTTCATCGTGTAAACCAGACCCCGACTGATGTTGCTGGTAGATGAAAAGGGATATGCTGTGAATTATTGTCCTTTTTGCGTAGATGTTGTGAGGATGAGTGTCAGCTATCCTGCGACACTTGTACATTGGGTAAAATTTTTAGAGTTGATGTTATGAATATTTAAACAAACATGTCACACATTTCACATCAATTATGAGAATACATGCAAGAAGAAGAAGAGTAATTTCTTATCCTTATATAGAAGTAGCAGATTTTCTTTGTTTTGGGCCTGAGAAATGTGTGTTTTTTTGCCAGACCACTCACAAAACCGCAATCATCTTTAAGTCATTAGACAAGACAATAATTCTTTTACCACAATAACACACGTTTATGGGGAAGAATTTTCTCAGGATTCCAAAAAAAAGGATTACAAGTGTCGTATCCATTCTCCAGAAAATGTGTGAATCCTTTAAGAAATTTTCGAAATATTATTTACATCTTGTGTCTCATAACCCAACTGGCTTATCTTAATTTTAAAATAAATGCCAACATGAAATTCATATTTATCCCTTTCCCTACCCCTCCTCCCTCTTCACTCCTTGAAACACATTGTCATTCATTCATTGTTTTTGTTTGTTTGTCAGTCTCTCTGTCTAAACTAAATTAGTCCTTAATTACAAAGCATTAATTATTTAGCAAAACACAAAGAGAGAGGGAGAGTGAGAGAGCTGTGGCAAATTAAGATGAGAATCTCAGCTACGACATTCATTTAACATCCATTGGCCGAAAGGACATTTGCATAATTATGTTAACAATAAAATTATAATTACCTAGGCCACAACATGGAATGGAATGCCATTCTGATTCATGGAATAGAAAGAAAGGAAAAACAAATGAAGTTATTTACAGGATACAGAGGACATTTTTTTCTTCTCTTGTACTGACAAACAACACGTTTTGTATTAGAAATTGTGAAAATGTATTTTTCTCCAACAAAAACTCCTTTATTTGCAGGATATTAGACAAAACCAAGATGATGTCGTTTATGTCCTTTTTTGTGTTCAGTTCCTGCAGACATTATAATTTCTTGTTAAAGACTTAATTGGTCTAGGGTTTCTTTTCTGAATGGTCGAAACATTTAAGGGCTTAACTTTAATTAGAGCGTTAAGTTTGTGCCAGGAGTAAACACATTAACATTTAGCAAGAAAATATGAGAATATTTTCTGGTGACATAAAAATTATAATTTTGTTGTCAACTGATGGCCATCGAACAGGACATAGAATGGAAACCTCATGATTATGAGAAAGTCGTTTTATTTCGTTTTTTTATATGTACAATTTTCCACTGAAGGTTGATAGAGTCTTCAGCTCTCCTATGAAGAACAGAGAGTCCAAAAGCCTCCATAGGTGAGCTGTAGAACCCGCTACTTCCTACAGACCAGATGATGGGCGAGTGAGTCATTACAAATGAGCTAAGGGATCGAGGATATTTTTTTAGCTTTGTGCAGCTCCAAGAGTTTGTAACGCCGCGAAATATTGGTCCTAGACCCACCTTTAAGTATACCGATCGTCATATCTCGACTAGCTGAGTCGATCTAGACATGTGTCTCCGTCCGTCCTTCCGTCTGTCCATTATAATTTGTAAACACGATACAGGCCACAGTTATGGACATATCTTCACGAAATTTTGCATGTAGGATGGGTTCTGGCCAATGAAGACCCCTATTGTCTTCATCGGTTAATATTTAGGGGGTGAAATGGACCAAAAACTTTATTTTTGTCTGATTTTCTGGTCGCTCCAGAGGCCGCAATTATGGCCCAAACATCGTGAATTTTTACATGGAGATGGGGATCGGGCCAAACAATAAGCATGCCTCTTTTGATAAAGATCGGTCAATATTTAGCGGATCAAATGGACCCTGACTTTTGTGTGAAAAATTACAAAATTTGTATTCTATAGCGTAGGGGAGAGGGGGGCACCTTTGAACGTGGGGCACCTTTGAACAGCGCTCATAAAATCTTTGTTTAATATTTTTCCGACCCGCAACCACATTTTTGTATATGGCAATCTTGTTCTCTATCTGCGTAAACCACTTTGGCTTGCTTTTTCCGTTGTCGACAAATTGTGCATGGGTGACCATGTTTTCGCAGTGTCATTGTAAACTTTTATTCATTTGGTTGTAAGGGCGCAGGAAGAATTCTGTGATAGTTTTCTTTCGTAAAACAAATTTTTTGCATTCCAACAATCATTTCAAACATAATTAATCTAATTTCATTCATATATATTTATTACAAAAAAGGTTATTATAAATTTCCGTAAAATTCCATGGGTGGGGCACCTTTGAACATGCCCATTAAACTCGAGTAAAAAACGGAGTTTTGAAATTTTGGCTTCGATTTCTCAAAATTTCAAATGGGCTTATAAGATTACGAAATTAACTGTATTTTTCACCATATTAATTATTTTAATAAATTTTGATCTAATTTTTCTAAATTTTGAACATTTTTTTATATTTTTTAATGAATAAATGCATTTTTGATATGTTTGAATAAAATACATTTATATTTTAACATAAACATTGTAAAAAACCAAGCCATTCAAAAATGACAAGCCATGTTCAAAGGTGCCCCCCTGGGGGGCAGTTTTGAACACTTTGACTTCCTCCCTTAAAACAGCAATAAAATATTTATATCAAGCTTAAAGTATGTCATATGTATATTCATTTTTAAAGTTACATATGTACCTATTATTTAAAATTTATAAGAAACCAAAAATTATAAAATAAAAAAATTTATAAGGCTTGAAAGCAAAAAGTGTTCAAAGGTGCCCCCCTCTCCCCTATACATTTACCCCTGAAGGATGTAGACCCAAGAAGTGGAAAATATATCCAAGAGGAGTGGTTGGCCTTCAAATTGATACCAATTACGTTGTCGTATGTACTCGGATGTGGGAGTTACACTTAAATATTCACAGGTGCTTACGTACTCAAATATTATTTAGTAACCCATTACCCCCTAGAAGACGAAAATATAGCGCTGATCGCTTTGAAATTTTCCATGAGGATCCAGGTATGGTCAAGGACAACGCCTGTAATTTTCGGTGGTGATCAGATAATAATATTGGGATATAGTGGACCACAATTGAAATCCGAACATAACAACACAACCCACAGTGAATGTATTGCCCAAGATCAGAATATAGAACCACACAAAGTTAGACTTTCGTGGAAGTTGTGTAGGCTATCATATGGTCGGCCCCGTCCGACTATACTGCTCCGCTCACTGGTTTTTGAAAGGAGATCAGAAATTATTTATATCGACGCCTCCGAACCATAGTATGCTAAGTTGACTTAGCATGTTTTAAAGTTCTTTACGTTTTTTAGATACTACGGCCCTTAATTTAAATTCACTGAAATTTTGGTAATCATCGGCCAATCCAAACCAAAGTTGTAAGCAAAAATGTACTTAGCATGGCACGTACGATTAAAGAAACTTCCATACTTTGAAAGCTTCTACTGAAAAACTCACTTTTCAGACTTAGCATACTGTGGTTCGGAGGCGTCGATATTAGGAACTATAAAAAATAGAGTCTGGTATTCTATGAAAAATACCTAGTGGTAAATTACAATAGTAAACCTATAATCACCGATTTAGGTTAAAAAATAAGAGGACTTCTAAGAATAGATTTTTATGTAGAGAACTTCTATAACAAAGAACACTGCGAGGCTATAAACAAGTTCGCTTTTCTGACTGACCCTATATCTTTTGCATGTCTATAAGGTTCTCTTATTTTTTTAGTTCAGCCCCTCCGTAGATACTTTTTGCATTGATTGTCTGTAAGGACTCCCTTCATATGGCCCGTTTCAGATTACCATAAATATTCCCTAATATTCTGCAGAATGCCTATAAAGACTCATTTTCAGCTTGAATCTCATAATTTCAGCTCGTCTATAAAGACTCCCTTCAGTTCGTCTATAAAGACTCCCTTCAGCTCGTCTATAAAGACCCACTACAGCTCGTCTATAAAGACTCCCTTCAGCTCGTCTATAAAGACTCCCTTCAGCTCGTCTATAAAGACACCCTTCAGCTCGTCTATAAAGACACCCTTCAGCTCGTCTATAAAGACTCCCTTCAGCTCGTCTATAGAGACTCCTTTCAGCTCGTCTATAGAGACTCCCTTCAGCTCGTCTATAAAGACTCCCACCAGCTCGTCTATAAAGACTCCCACCAGCTCGTCTATAAAGACTCCCACCAGCTCGTCTATAAAGACTCCCTCCAGCTCGTCTATAAAGACTCCCTCCAGCTCGTCTATAAAGACTCCCTCCAGCTCGTCTATAAAGACTCCCTCCAGCTCGTCTATAAAGACTCCCTTCCGCTCGTCTATAAAGACCCTCTTCCACACGTCTATAAACACTCCCTTCCCCTCGTCTATAAAAACTCCCTTCCACTCCTCTATAAAGACTCCCTTCAGCTCGGCTCCACCATTTCAGCTCGTCGTAAAGACTTCCTTGAGCACGTCTATCGGTAGGGTATTAAGAATCAACATTTGCCCTTTTGATTTATATATTGTGTATATTAATAATACTTAATTTGTATGAAAAGTCTAGCCTCATATATTAGCTAAACACAATTCTGGCCATTATAAGGTCCTTTTTTATTAACCTAATATTTTATCAAATTATAATGGTATAGGTGCTTATTCCGGTATGCGTGTGCATGTGTGTGTGAGCATTTCATTATTTGTTAGATCCGTTCGAAACAATTTGTTGTCTATACACATTAAAGTTGTTGTTTTCCTTTTTTTAAGGATTTCAGAATTTATCGTTCTTCCCCATTCAAACCTTTTTGTTCGAAAAATGAGCTGCTTCCTTTATTTTGTTGTTGTTAGCAAATAACCATATTTAAAACGATAAAAGGTCTTAACTTTCTTGCAAAACACACACATATATACGCACGCACAGGAAAAAAGTTATTGAATGTCTTAAGGATTTCGATTCAATTTTATGACAATACAACGATTTTTTTTTACCATACGTAAGAAATAACGAGGGTCATGTATGAAATTGGGAAACAAGTACTACTAAAGACTCAACTTTAACTTCCCAGCCTCCTTACTAAGGAATATTTCGCCTTTCAATGGTTTAAATATTGTTGTTCTTTGTATTGACATTTGATCCTTATGTTCTCTCTGTGAATGAGTGGCTGTTTTGAAGTTTGTTCCCGGTTCCTTGGACGCCACCGTTTTTGGCATTATTTGATTGGTGGTTCCTTGACGGCGGCATGCCGCATTGTTTGTCCGCCAGGCATCTTTTTATGACTGAAGAGTGTTTGCCTTTTGGCTTTTTTATGTTGTTGTTCAACAATAAAAATACGTAAGACGCACACAAAGTCACACACACACATCCTTGAAACCACTACCATCTTTCCCTCACGTGAAAGATTCCAGAAGTTCTGCAAAAAATCTCAATTGTTTGAACAGTGATATTTTTTGGCAATATTTATTTTTATTGTTTACCCTCCCCTTCCCTCCTCCATCAACATTCTTCAATAGATGAGGTCATCCACATATTGAACTCTGCGCCTTTTTGGAAATCTGAATTTCGCAGTGTAAAGTATTTATGCAAACAATTTGCCACTGCTTAGACAAAAAACGCATTATTCTTTTGAAAAAAAAACAACAACAACAAAACTTTTGTCCAGCATCACATCTGTTAATAATTTCAAGAGATATTAAAACTAAGAAGTAACCCTTAATACAATAAGGACAACTGAGAAATAGAGAAACCTTCGGCAATCACAGATAAGATGAGGAGTACTTCTAGAGAGCTGAAGAAGGGAATTTTCGAACTGAATGACCAGAGAAGGACTTTATGGTCGCTATGTTGGGCCAGAACGACATAAGGTACGGGGAGTATTTATAGACGAGTGGAAAGGAATTTGTGTTTTTATAGATGAGCTGAAGAGAGTGGAAGGGCATTTATGTGAGAAAGTTTTTTAGAACTTAAGAAGGGAGAGAGTCTTTATAGACGAGCTGAAAGCAGTCTTTATAGACGAGCTAGACGAGCTGAAGGGAGTCTGAAGGGAGTCTTTATAAGGGGGTCTTTACGAGGCTAGGGAGTGGGAGTCTTTAAGGACGAGCTGATGTGAGTCCTTATAGACGAGCTGAGGGGAGAATTTAAAGACAGGCTAAGTTGAGTCTTTAAAGCCGAGCTGAGGGTAGTCTTTATAGTGGAGCTGAATGGAGTTTTCATAGACGAGCTGAAGAGAGTCTTTGTAGAAGAACTGAAGGGAATCTTTAATAAACTGAGGGGCGTATTTAAATACGAGCTGAATGGAGTCTTTATAGACGATCCCAGTCTTTATGGACGATCACGATGGAATTTTTATAGACGTCTTTGTTGTAGAGTCTTTGTTGCAGAAGTCTTTGATGTAGAGTCACCCTAAACTTCATAATGCTCTTGAAAAACATAAAGGCTCAATTCACGTTAACGTCTATTTTTAGTCAAAGGACTCCCTACAGTTATTCTGCACATTGACATACGTTCAGAGGCTCTTCAGATCCTTTATGGGACTTATGCCTCTTCAAATCTTAAAAAAAAAACGATTCAGGTCTGTAACGTCTACATGGTCCTCGATTTACCTATTGAGACTCACCTCACCTACCGACTACCTTTCCTTTCATAAAGCAGTCTTCATCTTCAGTTATTCCATGAATTCATACTGGCCTTCAGTTCGCCTAAAACAGTCTTTGATCCTTCAGATCAGGGAGACCTTTCCATTCTAGACTTTCAGGCTCTGTTTACAGCCATATACCCTTCAGATCTTCCTAAATATTATTTTTCTGAAAAGTATTATGGCATTGTACCCAACCTTCTCAAAACAATCCACGTGTTTTTTTTTCTTATTTATTGTTTAACCATCCTCATCCTGCAAGGTAGCTATAGGTAATAATACATTTACCCTTTTCCCGCCCCTGTCCACCACAAATCATCATAATACGATACATGTTTGTCCGCTACATATATCAGCGCCATATGTTGCATAAATAGCCAAAATTTTGAAAATATCCAGCAGCGAACTCCTTCGCCCATCCCGCTTCTTTTTCGGATATATGTTTTCCACCGCATGTTAACGAAGTTGCTGCAAAAATAAAATATATAAAAAAAATATTGCAAAAAAAAGGAAAAAACAGTATCTAAGTAAATATGTCCTTTTTTCTGTTGTTTACTTGAAGGACTCATTCATACATATGGGTAAAATGACATGTGTGCATGGATGTGTATGTGTGTGGGGTAATGTTGTGCATGTTGCAAATTCAATATTTACCAACAATTTTTACATTTTCGTCACTTTTGACGGAGAGTTCTCAATGACACGAAGCGATATTGGGGCAGGGAACAAGGTTGTTGGTGGGGTGCTATTGTTGGTTTTTTTAAGGAAACATACCTTGTACGGCCATATGTCCACGATGTGTGTACTTATATTTAAACAATACAGTACAATACAATATGTTGAGAATATTGAAAGGAGAGGAGAGTGAGAATAGGTCATTGAGAACGAGGAGCATACTACTAGGATTCAGGAGAAAGACAATATTCAAGAAGCCATCTCGTACATAAAGCACCTACTGACAGACTTCTATATAATGAAGACCTTAATGTGGTTCCCTGTGGACAAAAACCTTCCAAGGGACTTTTTGTAAATTAATAAACCCTAAGAAGTTTTCAATAAGTCGAATGTGTCAAATAGTTTATGTTGATAAATATATTGGTATAGGCAATCCATATGGATCTATTCTCAAAGGTTTTTTTTTAATGAGATCTTTTAAAATTAGAGCCTATTTTGATTCCCATATTCCTGATCGTAACGAAAATATACACATATTTCATTTCAACCTTATAGAGTACCCATCCTTGTTTGTCCTGCGGAAATGTTTGCACGTAAATTTACCGGTTAGTTGGTTGCATACAATTTCATCATAAAAATCTCTGTCATATGATGAGAAGGATAAAAAAATCTTTTGAGTAAATTTGGCGCCCAATGGTTTGGAAAATCAGAGGAGGTCCTTGTCCAACAGTTGACAAATTCGATGAAACAGTCAAACAATAAAAAACAACAACATTGTTAACATATCCTTTTGTTTAACGAATCGTAGCAAAAATGCGGGTGAGCGGTCTTTGGTTGATGGCACAGTTGTTGTCTGATTCATATCTCTCTCTTCCTCTTGGACCATGCAACAAATAGTCATGTTCGATTTTGGTTTGTTTTCATTTTTATGAACGAAACAATAAAAGTTCCAAAACTCATAAAAAAACTTTAAAATCATTTTTGTTGTTGTTGTTTGGTATTTTTTAAAACAAATGGTTAATAGACGGGAAAATATGGCGCCAGAAATCATTTCGCCTAAATAGTCGAACAAAAGAAAGGTTTAAATATAATGAGTTTGAAAGTTATTTTTTTCGCAAAAAAATAATGATGACAATTTGTCTTTTGAGAACAACAATAAAAACAAATAAACCGCCAACACTACTGAAGTTATTTTTTTCGCAAAAAATTATGATGACAATTTGTTTTTTGTGAAGAACAACAAAATAGAGAAATTAATTTCAGAAATTTGCCTTTTCATAGGAAATTATAAAAAAGATGGAAGAACTTCTAGATGTCGGAGTATTAAAAACGAGAGCATTTAAAAATGAAAGTTTTTAAATAACCCAATAAGAATGTTGATTCTGCAGAGATTATTTTTACACGAGCCATCGGAAGGAAGTCTTTATAGACGAGCTGAAGCGAGTATTTATAGACGATCTGAAAAAATATTTATGGAGCAGATGGGAGTCTTCATAGACGGTTTGAAGGTGCCCTTATAGAAGATATGAAGGGAGCTATTATAGACCAGCGGAATGGATCCTATATAAACCATCGGGAGGGAGTCTCTCTAGACGAGGTGAAGGTGGTCTCTCTAGACGAGCTGAAGGCCGTCTTTATAGATGGTGGAAGGGAGTCTTCATAGACGAGATGAAGGTAATATTTATGGACGTGCTGAAGGTACAGAAATTCAAAAGACTTTATGTAGTTAAAGGTCCATAGAGTATAGGGACAGTAGTGCTCATGGGATCTGTATCCGTCGTGGATAAATGATGAGCTGAAGAGAGTATGTCTGACAATATATGATATGGTCAGGACATTTTCATAGTTAGTTCGAAGGAAAGCAGAGTTTATTACAGACCACCTAAAGGGCCTATGTATAAAAGCTGAAGGACAGAAAAAAGTCGGGAGTCTACTATATACGGGTTGTGTTGTCAGGTAGCCTTTATAGGCGAGTTTAAGATTTTTGCATTTTTACTGGTAACCTGAGGGCTCCTTCACATCGTCTGTAGAGACTGCAGAAAGGACCAGACGTCCAGACAAGCTTAAGAGTCAATAAACAGGCTGAACTCATATTTATTTAGAGAGATAAACTTCCGATAAAACTCGGTGGAAATTTAGAGGAACCTTCAGAATCTTCTGTGGATTTATGGAGGGACCAGCGAGGCTATTATAGACTATTAATAAAATACCTTGGTTTTTTTGCGTCCTATGGAGGACCGTCAAGCATTAGAAGGCATCTATATAGAAGGCCTTCTACTTGTAGCAGTCTAACAGTTGACCGGAGAGTCATAACATCTTTGGAGCATTATTTATATGAAGTGGGACGAATGTGCCCAAAAATACCTAAAATTGAGGAGTGTCGTTTTATTGGAGAACATAGCATACTACGGACTGAAATATCCCAATTTCTGTATTATTTACTGACAAATGAAGAGTCAGACATGAAGAAAAGCTAGTAAAGAAGCCGAAAGCAGGTCTATTTAAGGATGGATTTTAAGATAGTGTTTTATGGAACTTTTGAAGAGTCAACAAGGCTATTATAGGCGGGTGAGAAGGGAAATCATAATATGTTTCTTATAAATGTGTAGGTGAATTCCTTCAATGAATTGTTATATTGAATTTATTAGATAACCTATAGAAGTCCGCCTATAGAAGAACAATTCGAGTTCCTTCAAAAAATATAATCTTTGGGGCATGAAAGAAATCATATACATGATATCTACAAATTTAACACACGCCATAGTACAACATTTTCATAAAATCGAAGTAAAAAATTGGGGAGCTTTATAGAAATGTGGAAACAAATTAGAATTCGCTCTTTGATCGAACAAAAAATCCGCTTTTTTATATTGAAACGCACTAGTTTCAATTTAATATTATGTTGTACACTGTGACGTATAACTGCTGTCAACACGTATACGCATATATGTATGTATTCAATATCCGATTAAATCGTGGACTTTGTAAATTCTATTTTTAGTACAACAGAGACTCTGATTTTTATACCCTACACAACTATGTTGTCAGGGTATTATAGCTTTGTGCAGCCCCAAGAGTGAAATATCTCGACCAGCTGAGTCGATCTAGACATGTGTGTCCGTCCGTCCGTCTGTCCATTATAATTTGTAAACACGATACAGGCCGCAGTTATGGACCAATCTTCACGAAGTTTTGCATGTAGGATGGACCCCAATGAAGACCCCTATTGTTTTTGGTAAAAATCGGTTAATATTGAGGGGATGAAATGGACCCAATACTTAATTTTTCTCGCTTTTTCTGGTCGCTCCAGAGGTCCAAACATCTCGATTTTTTACATGGAGAAGGGGATTGGGCTTACGTATCCATATATTATTTAGTGACCCATTACCACTCTAGAGGGCGGAAATATAGCGCTGATCGCGTTGAAATTTTCCATGAGGATCCAGTTATGGTCAAGGACAACACCTATAATTTTCCGTGATTGTTAGATAATAGTATTGGGATGAAGTGAACCGAAAACTTTTTGTGTTTTTTTTCGAATCGATCTATAGGCCACAATTGTAAGCCGAACATCAGAACACAATCCATTAAGAAGGGAGTCTGGACAAGTAATTAGAAGGGCTGTACTGAATATTAGTAATATTCGCCGACATCTAGTCGGTCAAAAGGGTGCAAATATCGCGAAATATTGTCCATGCGCAGAATGTAGAACCACAGAAAGTTAGATTTTCGTGGAAGTTGTGTAGGGTATCATATGGTCGATTATACTGCTCCGCTCACTGCTTTAAAGTATAGTTTTTTTTCAAGGACTGCATAAGACGTGGATTTTTTAAAGAATATGTTTCGCGGACTCTTTCAGCCGTGGATTTTTTAAAAAAAAATATTTTTTTAACGACTCTTTTAGGCGTGGATTTTTTAAAGATTATGCTTCAAGGACTCTATTTTGCGCGGATATTTTAAAGAATACGCTTCAAGGACTCTATTAGGCGTGGATTTTTTAAAGAATATGCTTCAAGAACTCTATTATGTTTTAAAGAATATTTCCAAGCAAATAATAAATACATTTTCGAAATATCATTACAAAAAATTAATTCATGTCATTCCTAATAATTATTTTAATTCCATTGTTCACGGTGACGTATAACTGTTGTCAATATTTATACGCCCCATTGTCTTGATATTTCAAGTTTATTACTTATTACATAGATTATATATTACATATATAGGTATTTTTTTATCCACACCACGGTGCCACACCGCATTCATAGCCCCATATTTTCTGCAATGAATTTCACACTTAAAATCATGGCAAAAATCATAAAAAATTATGTTGATGGTCCATAACAGCAAAAAATCCGACGGCTGGCAAATAACCGGCGGCAATAAAATGCGAATGAAGAGATTCGCACAGACCGTAAATTGTTGCGGTAGTTGGCTAGCCGTGTAATTATTGTTCGTGTGGTTTTTCAAAGTGACGTTGAAAAGAAAAGTTTTTTGCCACAACAACAATTGGACAACAAAAGACAAGAACAATAACAACAACAATAAAAAACAACAACTCTTTAATTAGCTACAGAAATCTAAACATTTCTCTGTTGGTTGGTTCGGAACATTTAAACGCTGTTTAACTTTCCTCCTTTAGCTGCTGAATTGCACGCCCACTTTTTTGCAAAGAAACAAGAAGAAAAAACTTACAATCAGATAAATAAGTGTCAGAGGAGAAGTAAGGGAAGAAAGATGAGGATGGAGAACTTGTAGGAGGTGGTTGGGGCAGTGAAAATTAACTTGTAAGCTTCAAACTTCTAAGTACTCCCAAAACTGACACGTCATGGTGTGCTTTTGTTTTAAGACTTGCCTCATCTTCAGTCAGTTGGTTGGCTGGCTGACTAACTGACTAACTTCCTTGCCATAATCACTTTTTTGTTGTTGTAATAACAAAAACAACAGCAACACCTCAAAGCATAACAATTTCACTTGATTGTTGTTAATATCTGTGGCGCACGATAACCCAGTCCAGCAGGCGTATAATTATTTGGCGGTTATTTCCTGAATAGGTGGCAGATTCAAGGATGTTCCAGTGGTTTGGTTGGCTTCGAGAAGTCCCCCTTGGGGAATTCGAATAACCAAAAAGAAATCTTGAAAACGATTTACAATCATTTAAGTAAATGGCAAAAGTTTTCCATTATTTTATCGTGCTCGGGCAACAACAACCAACCATTACCGTTTAAATTGTTTTAATGGTTTTTTAAGTTTTTTGTTTTCTTTGATTTAGAAAAATAAAAATGGTTGGTAAAATTATTTAACACTCCACCGCTTAAGAGTTTGAAAGTGAATTTATTCGTTAAATTTATTTAACACTCCAATGCTTAGACAATTGGATGTTATGGTAAATAAAATTATTTGAAAAACAATTCAGAATTTTATGAAAATTATATTTTTGGTCTTCAAAAAGTAAAAAACAAATAACAACAAAAATCATTATAAAGAATTTAATGGAAGGAATCGTCAATTTCTTATTAGGATTAGTGAATTGAAAATTAGAATTTCGGGCATTAGTATTTCAAAGAATATTTTTTTGGACACCAAGAAAAATATTATTATATTATTATTATTATTTAATATTGGAATAAACTAATATTTTAAATTTTATATTACATTGTACACTGTGCCGAATAACTGATGTCAAAACTTATACGCACATTATTCTATTGAAGCGAGAGATAATATTTTTGCACAACCATATACTTCTTTCGATTACCCATAAGGCGTGGATTTTTTAAAGAATACTTTTTTCGAGTAACCATAAGACGTGGATTTTTTAATGAATACTTTTTTCGAGTAACCATAAGGCGTGGGTTTTTTAATGAATACTTTTTTCGAGTAACCATTAGGCGTGGATTTTTTAACGAATACTTTTTTTCGAGTAACCATAAGGCGTGGATTTTTTAAAGAATACTTTTTTCGAGTAACCATAAGGCGTGGATTTTTTAATGAATACTTTTTTCGAGTAACCATAAGGCGTGGATTTTTTAATGAATACTTTTTTCGAGTAACCATAAGGCGTGGATTTTTTAACGAATACTTTTTTCGAGTAACCATAAGGCGTGGATTTTTTAATGAATACTTTTTTCGAGTAACCATTAGGCGTGGATTTTTTAACGAATACTTTTTTCGAATCCAAAGAGGCGTGGATTTTTTATAGAATCCAAAAAAGGCGTGTATTTTTTAAAGAATCCAAAAAGGCATGTATTTTTTAAAGAATCCAAAAAGGCGTGGATTTTTTAATAAATCCAAAAAGGCGAGGATTTTTTAAAGAATCCAAAAAGGCGTGGATTTTAGAATCTTTTTTCGAGTAACCATAAGGCGTGGATTTTTTAAAGAATACTTTTTTCGAGTAACCATAATCCAAAAAAGGCGTGGATTTTTTAAGAATCCAAAAAAGGCGTGGATTTTTTAAGAATCCAAAAAAGGCGTGGATTTTTTAAGAATCCAAAAAAGGCGTGGATTTTTTAAGAATCCAAAAAAGGCGTGGATTTTTTAAGCATAAAAAAGCGTGGATTTTTTAAAGAATCCAAAAAAGGCGTGGATTTTTTAAGCATAAAAAAAGGCGTGAGTTTTTCAAAAATCGAAAAAAAGGCGTGGATTTTTTAAGCATCGAGAAAAGTCATGGATTTTTTAAGCATCGAAAAAAGCGTGGATTTGTTAAAGAAAAAAGGCTTAGATTGTTTAAAGAATATTTTTGTTTTTCATTTTTTCAAGACTATTTTTCAGGTACTCGTAAGGCTTGGTTTTTTTTTTTTTTTGGAAGACTTATAGGTTTTTAGCTTTAAGTTGGGACATTTATGGATATAGTTTTTGGTTATTTAAGGAAGTAAGAAAAATTAAACATGTTTGTATTTATCTCTAGCAATAATCATTTATTGTTTTAATATTCTTTCCGTCTACGGAAAAAAACTTAAATAATTTCCCGAACGTCTAAAACAATCATCGAAGAGATTATTCTTTATTGTTAAGTCAATTTTATGCAAATGTTCTGTTGTATTGTTTTCCTTTCTTTGGCATGGAAAAGAAAAAATAAACAAACAAAAGGAAAAACAAAACTCCTACAGAACTCATATATCCTGGAGGATACACACACTCTCCTCCAACCTCTCAATCTTTTCCATATACAAATATTCTCCCACAAAAAGGAAAACATTGAATTTCCTCTACTGCGATTGGAAATGTGTCGTTTTATTTGTTTATGGCTGTCATGTTGCTGCCACTGCTGACAGAATTCCCCAGACTAATATCTGTAACAATCATATCTGAGATTATCATATGATGTGTTACAATAACACCTACCAATACCAAGAAAAAATGGCATTCACTTACACACACATATTCATGTAACGAATAGGAATATGTAAATTCAGTTAATATTTCTTCCTTTTTTTATTAGATAGAGAGTGCGTGTGACTCTGCCTTGAATGTTAAAGTTGTCGTTTCTTTACAACAACAACAATTTGTTATGTCCTTGTTAACTGTTTCTTCGTATGGAAAGGAGTAAAAAATAATAACCATAAAATATTGTAAACTGTCATATAACAACCATAAGAATACGGAATTGATTTTTTATTCACGCATATTTGCGACTTTGCTGGTTTGTTGTTATTTTTGTATGGTGATCAAACCAATACGGCAATAAAAGTGACATTGTCAACTTGTTATTATTATAATATCCGGGGGTATTTGTTGTTATTGTTCGGATGTTGGTATTTTTTAATATTTATGGCAGATTCTAATGTCGAAGCTCCCACATTCCGACATTACTCATAGATTATCTTTGACATTTTAGTGATTTTATTTATAACAAAGAGTTTTTATTATAATTTGAAAGGTCGTATCATAAACAAATACTGATATTAATAAAATATTTATCTGACAATCTTTATTTCTATTATAAAGATTTGTATATATAAACCAGCAAGGAAAGTTCAAAAGTTGGGCGGGGTCGACTATATGATACCCTTCACCACTATGTATGAGAGCTATATATAAACACATGAGCCTAATTGTTTTTTTGTTATCACTCTATATTAAATTTAATACCCTCTGCTAAATTTCGTGTAAATCGAGCAAACATAGCCCCTTCGGTGCACCATTTACATAAAATCGAACGGACAAATATTGGGAGTTTGATGTATCATTCACATAAAATCTGACGAAACTATATATGAGAGCTATATCTATATCTGAACCGATATTAACAAAACTTCGATCAGGAACTTTATATGGTTACCAAATTACGGACACTTATGTTGAAGAATTCTACTTAAACAAATTTTGTATGTGGGCGATTTAAAAACATTGACCTATAATGAAATGCGACTGGAAAATTCGAGTAAAACCCTTAATATACCGAAAATTTAGGGTGAGACTTTTATATAGGTCTGCATGCCAAATTACAGCCACTCTGGTGACTTTGGTACTTTTATATGAGGACTATTTCAAAGCATGGACCTACATGGAAAATAATAAATTACTCGGATGCACTTTGTTGGGGAAATGGGGACTATATAGAAAATTTCCTACATCATTTTTGTCACCTTACCATAACCTACTTTGTTGGGAATATGCGATTAAAACCTTAAAAATGACGATAATGGTTAGGGATCAGTCGAAAACCTAAAAATGCGACGGAATTTTTATATTGCATAAAAAATACGGATTGATGGTCCCAAATTTCTATAGAAGAAATGCATCGTCAGAAGAAACCCTTATTCAGTCCTTCTGCCTTGAGCTCTAGAAAAAGTCTGCCTTCCATAAAAGAACTTATTCTGTCCTGAGTTCGTCTATTGAAGAAGTCTATCTTCATAAGAAGAATTTTTTCAAAAAAAGTCTGTCCTGAGCACTTCTATAGCAGGGGTATGACTTCTATAAAATAGGCTGTCTTTACCTTCCTTAAAATAAGTCTTTCTTCCAAAAAAGTTCCTATCTATCATGAGTCCTTCTATAAATCTGTCTTTAGAATAAGACCTTCTTCCGCACATCTCTAGAAGAAAACCATCGTCAGCTTTTATATGTGTAGAAGATGTGTGTATTGAGTCACTCTGATTGTTTCAATGTAAAAATATTTTTCAAAAAAGAAGCTTACTTTTCTATTTTTTTGTTTAAAAAAATCAACGCGAATATATCCTGAAAACAATATTCCTAAAAAATGTATAATTTTTTTCGATACAAAAAGGCCTTCTTCAGCTCTTCTGCCTTGAGCTCTTCTATAGAAGAAGTGGGTCTTCCGAAAAAAATCTTTCTTCAGTCTTGAGATCTTCTATTCTTAATAAAACATTTTACAGCTGTTCTAAAAATAAGTCGGTCCTGAAACCGTCTATGGAAGATGTATTAAGAAGTACAGCTCTTCTATACAAGAAGTCTCTATTTAGCATTTCTATAGATGAAGATTCTCTTCAGTTCCTCTTTAGAAAAAGTCTTTCTTCAGAAGAAGTCCCTCTCAGTTCTTCTACAGAAGAAATATGTCTTGAATTATTCTAGAAATAATTCTGTCTTAAGAATAAGACCTTCTAAGCACTTCTACAGAATAATTCTGTCTTCAACAGAAAACCAGACGAATGAATCTCTCTTTAGCTCTTTTAAGAATAAGGCTTTCTTCACATGAACTCATACATCAGAAGAAGTCCTTCTTTAGCTCTCCTAGAAGAATTCAGTCTTGAGCTTAAGCATGAGTTCAACTATAGCTCAGGTCATCTTCAGAAGAATACCATCTTAAGTATTTATATAAAAGAAGTCTGCCTTCAGAAGAAAAAACTTCGTCAGATCTTTTATAGAATAAGTCTGCATTGAGCTCTTCTATATAAGAAGTATTTGTTTAGCTCGTCCTTAGAAGAAGTTTGTGTTCAGAAAAAGACTTCTTTAAGCTCTTCTGTAGAAGAGATCTCTCTTCAGGTTTTCTTCAGAAGAACCCCTTCATAAGTTCTTCCATAGAGAAAAGCTATCAATTAAATAGGAAAATCTGCTCCCGTCTGTACTCAGCTTATTTTTTCAGAAGAAGAGCTTCTAAAATTCTTCTTCACATGAAATGAATGAATGAAAAAGTATGTTTTCAGAAGAAGACCTTTGTTCGATCTTCCACAGAATAATTTTAGTTCAGCTCATCTGCAGATGAAGACCATCGTCAAGTCTTAAGTAGGAGATGGCTGTATTGAGCTACGCTTATATTGCAGGTATGCTGAAAAAATATAATAAAACTTTACGTGTATTAATGGACCTGGAAAACTATTAAAAAATCAATTGTTCATCATTAAAAAATTCTTGTTTTTGTGGTCCTTGACGAAAATATTTCTGACCTATGGTCCACTATATATTTATTTATTTTTTCTAAATTATAATATAGATTGCTGCTCCTCTTATCGTCTCTTTTCTGATGAAGACATCTACCCCTCCCTCTATAAAATTTCAATTAACCGAAAATATTTGTCTTTGCCCGCGATGTTTCGATCCCACCGACTCTGTTTTATTTTGCATTATTTAAATATTTTACGCAAATTAATCAAAATCATTTAGTGAACGGCGGCAAAATATTTGCCAATCAATAACAGGCAAACAATCAGCCACAAGAACACAAATTGTCCATTTTCCTTGCCACCGACGATGGGCGAGAGGACACAAAAAGGACATATCCTGGAAATAATGTTAAAAAGCCAATACAAAAAAACCCTAACCAGACATTGAAATGTATTTGAAATTCCAATTGAAATCTGTTACAATAAGTGTCTCCATCAAACGGACAGACAGGCAACCGACATTCACACCATCGAACATAATTTTCTCAAGCCACAATATACCACCTCTGCTCACCTAAGAACCAAAAGAACCTTTTTTCCGATGAAAAAAAAAAAAATACCCCCAAGAGGAAGACCTTCTGTAGCCATATCCGATTGGTTTTCCCCAAAAGCATACCAAAAACACCCCTCCCCCTCACACAAACATTTTTACAACTATGGGCAATATTCGGAATTTTATAAGACAGTTGTCGCTGTCTGTTCATGAACTACTCAATGAAGGATAACTGACGGGGAGAGAGAGTGTGAGAGAGAGAGAAGGGGGAAAAGACATTTTTACTGGACACACACACCGTACTTGAGTTTAGGGAATAAAAATAATAATAATGAAAATCAAGTGACCAGTTGCGGGGAGGGTGTTGGAGGGCAGTTGGGATAGTATGGAAATCCGTCTACAGCTGTGGTGGTGGCGGTATTGAATGAATTTTATTCAATACAAATAAACTTTCGTAGCAAATAAAATATTTTTCATTGAACAAAAAAAAGGACATTCCTAATGAAAAGGGAAAAACTGAGAAGACAGGCAAATCGAACTTCATTTCATTTTCCGTACAAATAAACTGTCACAGATTTTTAATTTAAATTTGTGAAGATTTTTTTCATCGTTTGGATACAATACGAATAATTATTGCTTGGTTGCAGAAAGTGGCATTTGAGATTCTTTTTCGCATTTTTAATTGTAGGAGTATGCGGGTAAAAATGTAAATAATCAAAAGAAGGTCTACTATAGAAGATGGAGATGAATTTCTTTGGTTTTTTTCTATTGAAGAAGAAGACCTTTTCCCAGCTCATCTGTAGGAGAAGTTTCTTCTGAAATCTTCAATGGAAGACGTCTGTATTCTAAAGAAGACCCTAATCGTTTTTTTTTAAGAAAACAATGTGTCTTAAGATTTTCAACAGAAAATATTCTTCCTTCAAAAATCTTAAAATCTTTAAAAGTTAGTTTTCTTATAAAGAACTTCTTCAGCTCTTCTATAGAGGATGTTTGCAAAAAGACGAATTTCTTCGGCTCTTTTATATAAGAAGTCGATTTTTCCATAGAAAATAGCTCACTTGAGTTGTCCTATAAAAATAAGTCCTCCTTCTATGGAATAAGTTTGTATTTTCATGAGGAACATCTTCAGACCTTCTATAGAAAGAATCCGACCTCAGCTCTTCTTTAGATAGAGTTTTTATTGATCTTTCCTATAGAAAAAATCCTCTTCAGAAGAAGATCTTCTATGGAAGAAGTCTGTAGAAGAATTCTGTTCCCAAATCTGCTATGAAAGAAGTCTGTTTTCTGAAGAGGACCTTCATCGGATTGTCTTAAGATTTCTTATGGGAAATAGCTGCCTTTAAAAGAAATCTTTCTTGAGCTCTACTATAAAATGAGTTGGTCTTGAGCGTTCCTGTCTTGAGATCTTTTATATAAAAAAAGTCTGTTCAGAGCTCTTCATAGTAGAAGTCTGTCTATGTTCTTCAAAAGAAGATTATTTCGGTCTTGAGTTCTTCTATGGATTAAATTGATCTTCTTATGAAGAACTTCTTCAGATATGCTATAGAAAAAAATCCGACAAAAAATCCTTCTACAGAGGAAGTTTGTATTGAGCTTTTCCATAGAAAAAAATGTCGCATCAGAAAAAGACCTTCTTTTGTCTTGACATCTATTATGGAATCTGCAATTCTATAGAAGGAGGCCTTTTCTTAATATAGGAAGCTTGTATTGAGTTTTTCTATACTTTTTTCAGTCCTTAGATTTCTATGAAAGAAGTCTGTCTTCAGAAGAATACCTTCTTCTGCAATTCTATAGACTAAAACCTTCTTCCACTATTCAAATGAAAAATTATTTCCTCAACTCATCTTCTGAAGCACTGAAGACCATCGTCAGCTCCTTTATGGAAGAATGCTGTGTAGATATTTTTTTTTATATAAGAAGTCTATTTTTTTTATATAAGAAGTCTATCTTTTTTATAAAAGAAGTCTATTTTCCTCCCGTCAGACCAAACTCACACTCTACAAGACGCTGATACTACCCGTGCTTTTATATGGGTCTGAAGCATGGGTACTTACGCAAGATGAGGCAAATTGAGAGAAAAATTCTCTGAAAGATCTATGGGCCGATCTGCGTTAACGGTGAATATTGCCGTCAAATGAACCATGAGCTGTACCAGGCATAGGCATATAAAAGCGAACCAGCAGAGGTTCACACAGAAGGCCACGAATAAGATGGAAAGATCAAGTGGAAGACAACATTGCCGAATATGGTCTTTCAAACTGGAAAAACTGCGCGAAAGACCGCCGCGCCTGGAAATCTTTTTTAAGATCGGTTTATGGAACGAAAGTTCTGTCACAAGCCAGCTAAGTATGTAAGTAGTCTATCTTAAGAAGAAGACCTTCTTAAGATATTTTATTAAAGAAGTCTGATTTGTCAAAAGACTGCCCTAAGCTCTATAGTAAAACACTGTTTTGTATTTTTTTCAAAAGATGTTTGACTTCCGGAGAATATCTACTTCTGTCTTGTGTTGTTCTTTATAGAAAAAGTCTGTCTTCAGAATAAGTCATTATCTGCTGTTTTAAAAAAGATTTCTGTTCTGAGCTCTTCTGCAGATGGATTCTTTCTTCAGCCTATTTTTATAAGAAGTCTTTCCTCAGGAGAAGTCCTTCTTAAGTTTTCCTATAGAAGAAATTCTGTTGAGAGTTCTGCTATAGAAAATTAATTCCTTCATCTCTTATATAGTACAAGTCAATCTTCACCTAATATTCAGAAAAATATCTTCTTAAATAGTTCTATAAAAGAAATCAGTTTTTAGATGGAAATCTTCGCCGGATCTTCTTTAGAAAATGTCTCTATTGAGCTTTTCTTCCTAAAAACTTTTCTGTAAAATACACCTCTCTTAATCGATTCTTCAGAAGAAGACCTTCATAAACTGTTCTCTATATGAAATGAATTATTCTATAGAAAAAAATCGGTTTTCTAAAGAAGATCTTTTTCAGCTCTCCCAAAGAATAATTTTAATTCAGCTCATCATGAAGGTATTTTAATGCTCTCCTTTCAGCTCTTCTTCAAAAAAGGACTTTCTTCAGATCTTCTGTAGAAGAAGCTTCTCCTCAACACGTTATCAAAAATACAAGTATACCTCCAGAAGCTATTCTATTCCGTCCTAATATTTTATATAGAAGATGCGAGTCCTCTTTTTCTTCAGATGAAAGGGTTTATCTTTTCTGTAGAATAAAACTTGTCTTCAGAAGAAGTTTATCTTCAGCTCTTCAATGAACTATGTACGACTCGTCTTTAAACGAAGTTTGTCTTTAGCTCTTCTTTCTTTTATAGAAAAATATGCATTCCATAGAAGAAGTCATTCTTCTGCTTTACCTCCTCTTCAGAAGAATACCTTCTATTTAATGTTCTACTATGCCAGGCGAATACCTATTTTCCCCATTTTTCTTTTTCTTTTTCTTTAAAAAAAAAATATACTAATTGTTCATTGCAAAATGTTTCACATCCAAAACAATTAACAAAAATTTAACATTCCGCCTAAAAAATAATACCACCATTGTTAATCATTTCCTTTTTTGTTTCATTTGCACTTTTGGTTAATGTATCAAAAGCCGAAGGAAGGTTCGTTTGAACAGCAGACGTCTGCCCTGATTTAACCGAGACATGAATGTAAATAATGACCATCTCATTAGTGTAAATCTGGACAAAAATCTGAATATTTGTACACGGAGACAAATTTCAAACAATGGTCTGACACTTTTCCATTGTCGATGAAAAACAGTGGAGAACATCAGCACCACCATGCACAACATCTACTAACAGCCGTCATCTTCTCATCGGGGCACACATGACACTGCATATATCATTTTTAAATAAAAAATGGACCGGTGGTATAATATGGTCATCAAGGATCACATTACGAATGAGGATATTAGTTTTAGAGGAAGAGGGCGGAACAAAAAATAAAAAAAAACCGTTGTAACAGCAAATTATCGCCCAGCTAACAACAATTGTTGTTACATTGTTTTTTGGTGTGTGTGTGGTGGTGTGTTTTCTTTAATATGGCCATTTTTTCGCATATAATGACCAAATCATAACTCATGGTCCCCAGGTTCTGTATTAACATTATCATTTTCCAAACAGACATCAACACATTTTTTGGCTTAAGAACAACAACAGCAATCATCGCCAGTTTTTTTTCGGGATTCGAAATGATGTAGGTATTTCATGGATAGTCATGGATGCACTGTCAATGTGTGAGTGTAGGATGTGTGTGTGTGTGTGTGTCGGTCTGTCAATTGTGGTGGTGTTCTACATTTCTATGGGTGAGATTAACATTCGAAATGACCGCCTTAGTAAATATCTGAAAAATCTTTGATTTTTTGCTGTTATTGTGGACAAGAAATAAGCCAATTCAAAACCGGTAAGGAAAGTAGTAAACTCGGACGGGGCCGACTATATGTTACCCTTCACCACTTTGGGTATATTCAACAGATGAATCCTAACTGACGTCGAATTTTTGAAGGACCATTAAAACCGAAATTGGATCCATAAACATGACATTCTGCAAACCTATACTAAATTTTTCATTTGGTCAGATATAGAGTTGCTTCTTACAATAGGACAAAATTAAGCAAATATCAATCGGACCCTCTTTCATTATTTGGATAAATGAGGCGTTTGGTGCACCTATATCTAAATCTGAACCAATTTCAACGAGCCAGTGATTAATTTATATTCACTACAGTTCATTGTACAAAATTGTGTAGCAATCGGACAATCTTTGGGTCTTTAGTGCATAATTTATATAAAATCGGAAGAAAAATTATATAGGAGCTATATCTAAATATGAACCGATTTCTACTTAGCACACATTATTCTAGACTTTATTCAGTACGCTATGCCAAATTTCGTGCAAATCGAAAGATATATAGCGACTTTGGTACACCGTTTATCTCAAATCGGACGAAAATATATATGGGAGCTATATCTAAATCTGAACCGATTTTCAGGAAACTTAACACATATCGTTCTAGACCAAATTCATTACGCTATGCCAAATTTCGTGCAAATCGAAGATATATAGGGACTATGGTACACCATTTACATTAAATAGGACGAAAATATATATGGGAGCTATATATAAATCTGAACCGATTTTCAAGAAACTTAGCACACATCATTGTAGGCTTCATTCAGTATGCTGTGCCAAATTTCGTGCAAATCGAAATATATTTAGGGACATTGGTGCACCATTTACCTTAAATCGGATGAAAATATATATAGGAGCTATATCTAAATCTGAACCGATTTTCAAGAGACTTAACACACATCATTATACAATTAATTCAGTACGCTATGCCCAATTTCGTGCACATCGAGGGATTTAAATGGACTTTTGTGCAATATTTACCTAAAATCGGGCGAACATATATATAGGAGCTATATCTAAATCTGAACCGATTTTCGGGATCTTGAAAAATAATCTTTAAAAATTCCACGCCTTGGATCTTGAAAAATAATCTTTAAAAATTCCATGCCTTGTATGGACCTTGAAAAATAATCTTTAAAAATTTCACGCCTTGGATCTTGAAAAATAATATTTAAAAATTCCACGCCTTGGATCTTGAAAAATAATCTTTAAAAATTCCACGCCTTGGATCTTGAAAAATAATCTTTAAAAACTCCACCTCTTGTATGGACCTTGAAAAATATTCTTTGTAAACTCCAAGCCTTGTATGGTCATTGAAAAATGTTTCCTTTAAAAATCCACTCTTCTTGTAGACCTTGAAAAGATATTCTTTAAAAAATCCAAGCCTGTTATACCTTCTCTAAAAAAAATCCACGCCTTGTATGGACCTTATAAAAATATTCTTTAAAAAATCCACTCCTGTTATAGACCTTGAAATCCATCCAAAATGTCACCTTTCTTTAAAGTGAAGAGTCTGATCCGTGTCTGGTCCGTCTAAGTGTAAAAATCAGCACTTCCATGACCACAACAATAACAAAAAAGTGTGATAAAAATTTGCCACATTATTATAAGAGTGACCAACTGAACACAACCAATACCACACCACAAGACAACAACAACTAAAACACCATTTGAACAAAGTGGACAAATCCCTGCCAGAAAAAAAAAAATCTAACGCAAAAAACACACCCAGAAATATCAGAAAAATACCCTCATTACTGATTAACATTTTTGCACAGCCAGCAAGAAAGTGCTGCCCCGCTCAGTGGATATAAAAACAGTGGCCACAACATGGATTACTCTGGTCATGAGGAAGATGGTCAGAGATACCATAGCAAGAAGAGGGATAAAAAAGGACAATAAAAAAAGAAAATCAAACAGGCAAATGTCGTCACAATATCCATTCCTACTTATCTTCCAACAATTCAAAGAAGAGGGGGTTGAGGAGAGCTCCACATAGACTTTAGGTAAAATAAAACCGACCGCTGTCACTACTGCTGACAGTTAAGTGGTTTAGGGCTATAAAATGGCTGGATGTAATGACACGACTCTCAGTGAATGGAAAAGGAACTTCGATTCGATTTGAATGCGGATTTTACAATTAGTGGTCATGCAAGGAATGAATGAATGGACCACAGTCTGACGACCGAATGAAAAGAAACTTCTAAACATCCGAATCATCAAAAAATTGCTTTTCCAATAAGAAAACAAAATAAAAACAGCAACAACAACACCATGAACAACAATAAAAACAATTTTAATTTAACCACATAAATTACTGAAGCCTATTAAGAGAATCTCTTGTGTTAAGGATCTGCAAAGGTGGGTGGGGTATGGACTTGGACCCTTAGTTATGTACGCAAATACGCAATTTCCCTTTGGTTGGGGGTGGAGGAAGAACTTCTAGAAGAAGAAAATGAAGAAACAAAGAACCAAAAATCAATCGATATCATTACGAAGCTGCTATTTATTCCATTTGAATTATTGCCAGGATTTAGACAAAACAACAACAGCAACAACTTTATTTGTTTTTGGGGTACTTGGGATGAAAAGGGAAGGGGAGGGAGGAGAGATGTCTGTGTTCTTTTCTTAAATAATATTTTTTTCAAGGACTTAATGAAGGAGGATTTTTTAATGAATATTTTTTCAAGGACTATAACAGGCGTGGATTTTTTTAAAGAATATTTTTTCAAGGACCATACAAGGCGTGGATTTTTTAAAGAATACAAGGCGTGGATTTTTTAAAGAATATTTTTTCAAGGCGTTCACAGATATTTTTTAAAGAATATTTTTTCAAGGACCATTCACAGAGGCGTGGATTTTTTAAAGAATATTTTTTCAAGGACCATTCACAGAGGCGTGGATTTTTTAAAGAATATTTTTTCAAGGACCATTCACAGAGGCGTGGATTTTTTAAAGAATATTTTTTCAAGGACCATTCACAGAGGCAGGATTTTTTAAAGAATATTTTTTCAAGGCGTGGATTTTTTAAAGAATATTTTTTCAAGGACCATTCACAGAGGCGTGGATTTTTTAAAGAATATTTTTTGGACCATTCACAGAGGCGTGGATTTTTTAAAGAATATTTTTTCAAGGACCATTCACAGAAGCGTGGATTTTTTAAAGAATATTTTTCAAGGACCATTCACAGAGGCGTGGATTTTTTAAAGAATATTTTTTCAAGGACCATTCACAGAGGCGTGGATTTTTTAAAGAATATTTTTTCAAGTCCATACACAATAGGCGTGGATTTTTTAAAGAATATTTTTTCAAGGTCCATCCAAGGCGTGGATTTTTTAAAGAATATTTTTTCAAGGTCCATCCAAGGCGTGGATTTTTTAAAGAATATTTTTTCAAGGTCCATCCAAGGCGTGGATTTTTTAAAGAATATTTTTTCAAGGTCCATCCAAGGCGTGGATTTTTTAAAGAATATTTTTTCAAGGTCCATCCAAGGCGTGGATTTTTTAAAGAATATTTTTTCAAGGTCCATCCAAGGCGTGGATTTTTTAAAGAATATTTTTTCAAGGTCCATCCAAGGCGTGGATTTTTTAAAGAATATTTTTTCAAGGTCCATCCAAGGCGTGGATTTTTTAAAGAATATTTTTTCAAGGTCCATCCAAGGCGTGGATTTTTTAAAGAATATTTTTTCAAGGTCCATCCAAGGCGTGGATTTTTTAAAATATTTTTTCAAGGTCCATAAGGCGTTTTTTTAAAGAATATTTTTTCAAGGTCCATCCAAGGCGTGGATTTTTTAAAGAATATTTTTTCAAGGTCCATCCAAGGCGTGGATTTTTTAAAGAATATTTTTTCAAGGTCCATCCAAGGCGTGGATTTTTTAAAGAATATTTTTTCAAGGTCCATACAGAGCTCTGAACAAAAAGTGCCGAATCTATCCCAGTCTCGCCTATACATTTGATAATTTATGTTCGATAATTTTACATTCTTTTCTTTTCCAATTTATTTGCTTCATTTTCGTGCCATTAGAAGTTGAAAACCACACCTTCCCCACCCTAATAGCCGACATTTGTATTTAGTATCAAATGTATCGATGATTTTCAAGATAAGTTGCACACGACAACGGGATTCGTAATCGAAATGCGGTTTTTCCGTTTCGCTAAAACAAAAGCAAAAACAACAACATTAGCCAAAATAAATGCCCTCCATGTCGATGTTAAAGGAAATATGGCAATTTTTTTTAACAAAACTAAATAGCAAATCGTTGTCATTGAACACAAAAATTGCTTCCTTTACGATTTGTATCGATGATAAGGTGGAGGGGAAAACTTCCAATTGCAGGACATCGTAGTTTTGTTTTTCTTTCAGTATTTTATTAATGGGTTTCCCATTTAAGAGGGGAACTTCGAGGAACGCCCTTTGTTTTGGGTGTTTAGTTTGCGCCAAGAGGTGTTAGTCTTGTCGAAGTGTCACCAGAGGTTCAGCCAAGATAAATGACTGCTTTTTAACAAATCCCCTGAGACAGAAAGTTATTGGTGATTGGTGGTGTTGTTGCTGTTGGAGACTCGCCGAAGAATGGAGATGAGAGTGTTTAGTTAAATGTGTTGTGTTAAATTCTGGCTGGCAATGCTATTGTTCGGAATAACACCTCTCTAATAAGGTAATTTATCAATCTTTGGTTGTTTTGAAAAAAAAAACAGATTTTTTTTCACGATGTCGATTTTATAAAAAATATTATTCTTGAAGGTCCATACAAGGCGTGGATTTTTAAATATTATTCTTTCAAGGTCCATAAAAGGCGTAGATTTTTAAAAATTATTCTTTCAAAGCCCATACAAGGCGTGGATTTTTTTTCAATGTCCATACAAGGCGTGGATTTTTTCAAGGACCACACAAGGCGTGGATTTTTTCAAGGACCACACAAGGCGTGGATTTTTCAAGGACCATACAAGGCGTGGATTTTTTCAAGGTCCATACAAGGCGTGGATTTTTCAAGGACCATACAAGGCGTGGATTTTTTCAAGGTCCATACAATGGGTTTCTTATTAATGGGTTTCTCATTTAAGAGGGGAACTTCGAAGAACGCCCTTTGTTTTTAGGGTGTGGATTTTTTTACGGTCCATACAAGGCGTGGATTTTTTCAAGGTCCAAACAAGGCGTAGATTTTTTAAAGATTATTCTTTCAAGGTTCATACAAGGCGTGGATTGTTTAAAACAATATTTTTTCTAGTAACCCTAAGCTTCCATTCACATTTTTCTTTATAAGAATAATATCTTGTATAAGACAAATAATTTGCAATTATTTCACAAGCCAAAAAACCCTTCCCACTTCCAAATTTCTTCCCACAATCCTTTGTAATGGGAACATGATAAATTGTCGGCGGAAATTGAAAATTCCTATTTTAATTGATAACGTCAAGACGTATCCTTTCGCTCCACACACACCATACATTTACACATATTAACTTCTCTGCACATATCACCAACACATTATCTAGCATCGATATGCCAATATGGCAAACGACATAACACTTGTAACACAACCACCTACATACACACATACGAGTATATAAATATCATTGAAGGATATTAACTAATGAAATATTATTTCTCTCTTTTATAACCTGTCAGGCCATTATATCCTTCGGCCGATGAGGGAAAATGGAGCAATTTTGTACTAATTTTATAATATCTATTCAAATGGCATACAAAACCGTTACGATAACAGGGCAGGGAAATAGGGGAAAGGATATTGAGATGCCACCAAACATGAGTAGTTGTAGTAGTCGAACTTTAAATATATGTGTGCGTGTGTGTGTGATTGCCTTGAAACTCTGACAATAAAAACTCCTTAAGGCCTGAAAAGTGAAGTCGTCGAATGACTAGCCCAGCCCAGTCATTGCTGCCATCATCAACATTTCCATAACTAAGCACTGTTTTGTGTAGTTGTTGTTATTTTTGTTGTTGTTGGAAATATATACTCCTAATTGGCTGTGATAGTACCCGAGGGACTTGTATTCTCTTGTCAGTGACAGAGTCGGACATACTTAACAACAAAACGACAACATAACATCAGATATTAGAAGGACATGGTAAGAATATCATAGAGAAAGCGAGAGAGAGAGAGGGACAGTGAGAGAAAAAAAAACAGTTGTGGCACAAAGATAAAAACGAACAACTCGTAAACACTACGGTTTTATATCCTGCACCATAGGGTGGAATGAAAAAATATTTTTTAAAATGTCCAAGCCTTGTGGGTACTTAAAAAAATATATTTTAAAGAATCCACGCCGTATGGGTTTTTCAAAAAATATTTTTTAAAGAATCTAAGTCTTCTGTAGAACTTGAAAAAATATTCTTTAAAAACATCCACGCCTAGCTTGTGACAGAACTTACGTTCCATAAGCCGAGCTTAGAAAAGATTTCCATGCGCGACGGTCTTTCGCGCAGTTTTTCCAATTTAAAAGGCCATTTTCGTATATTGTCTTCGACTTGATCTTTCCAACGTATTCTTGGCCTTCCCCTTCTGCGCGAACCATCAGCTGGTTCACTTTTATATGCCTTCTGGGGCATCTCCATCTATTCTCACAACATGACCTAGCTAACGTAGTCGCTGCAGCTCAATACGTCGAACAATGTCGATGTCCGAGAATAGCTGGTACAATTCATGGTTCATTCGACGGCGATATTCACCGTCAACGCAGTTCGGCCCATGGATCTTTCGGAGAATTTTTCTCTCAAACACTCAAACGCCTCATCTGCTTGCGTAAGAACCCATGCTTCAGATCCGTATAACAGCACGGGTAGTGTCAGCGTCTTGTAGAGTGTGAGTTTGGTCTGGTAGGAGGTGGCATTGTTTTTGAGTTGTTTGCTCAGACCATAGTAGCATCGGTTGACCATCACTATCCTTCTCCGAATTTCAAAACTGATGTCATTCGTTTTGTTTGTGGCGATACCAAGGTATATCAAATCTTTGACTACCTCGAAGCTGTAGTTCTCAAGTTCCACAGTTCGAGTCCCAGTCTACTGGACGTCTTGCGCGTTGATACCATCAGCTTGGTCTTCTCGCCGTTTACTGCCAGACCCACTTTGGCAGACTCCTTCTCAATTTGTTCAAAGGTGGCGTTTACCGTTCTCAATGTTCGACACATTATGTCGAAGTCATCGGCGTAGGCGAGTAACCTGTGTTGTTTGGTGTACAGAGTGCCATTTCTGTTCACTTTTGCCTCTCCTATGACCTTTTCCAGCAGGATGTTAAAAAGGTCACACGACAAACTATCACCTTGTCTGAATCCTCGTTCGGTATTAAATGGCTCCGAGAGGATGCTTTCCAACTTTAACTGCTGATCTTGTGCCAGATAAAGTTATCCTGCATAGCCGTATTAATTTTGCAGGAAAGCCAAACGCAGACATGGCTTTATACACCTCTGAACGGATAGGGTTGTCGAATGCGGCTTTATAGTCGACGAATTGGTGGAATGTGTCGATGTGTTTTTCGTGGGTTTGTTTTTTCAGGATTTGACGCAGAGTGAAAATCTGGTCAATGGTGGATTTGCCAGGTCTGAAGCCACATTGGTATGGTCCAATAATGTCATTGACCAGTCTTTCACACAGTACGCTGGATAGCACTTTATATGCGATGGGAAGGAGACTTATTCCCCTATAGTTGGCACATATCGTCTTGTCTCCTTTTTTGTGCACGGGACCCAGGATGCTGAGGTTCCAATCATTGGGCATGCATTCGTCTAGCCAAATGGTACTAATCAGCTGGTGCATGCCCCTTACCAGCATCTGACCACCAGTCATGAATAGCTCGACTTGTAACCCATCGGCTCCTGCTGCTTTATTATTCTTCAGCCGATTGATTGCTATTCTGACTTCATCTTGGCTAGGTGGTATACACTCTATACCGTCATCTGTTATTGGTTCTGGGGTATCCACTTCACTGCTACTATTTGATACCAGAAGTTTCTCAAAATGCTCCTTCCAGATCCTCAGCACGCTGTCTGTATCTGTCACCAGGTTTCCTTCTTTATCTCTACAGGAGGATGTGCCTGCACCAAAGCCTTCGGTTTGGTGTTTGACCCGTTGGTAGAATGTTCGGACTTCATTCTGACTCCTGTACATCTCGATTTGCTCACACTCACGTTTTTCTTGCTCTTTCTTCTGAAAATACGTTTCTCCTCTCTCCTTTTCTCCACGCCTTCTGTAGACCTTAAAAAAATATTCTTTAAACAAATCCACGCCTTTCTTGGGACTTGAAAAAATATTCTTTAAAAAATCCATGCCTTATGGGTTTTTTAAAAAAAAAATATTTTTTTTAATCCATTCCAACCTAATATCGCCATATATGAAGTAACTGACCAGCATTTGAATTGTCTGCTTTCGTGTATGTCGAGTAAATAAGTTTGTTGAAATTTCATAGCTCCCTGATGACGGGTTAAGGCTAATGAAAAGCAAAACCAGTAAGGAAAGTAGTAAAGTCGGACGGGGCCGACTCTAGGATACCCTTAACCACTATGGGTACATTAAACAGGACTATTAACATGAAATTGGATGAAATAAAATATGTGATATTTATCTAAATGTGAATCTACCTAGATTTGTCCATAAAGTGTGTAAATCGACTTCAAACAAATATAAATAGGTCATCCGGTTGACTATGTCTGTACTTCTAGAAAACGCAACTACGTAATTCTATGCTCAATTTTGTACGTTGTGCAATATTTGATGTCAATCTGACTAACATGAGGAGTATGATGCCCAATTTGCTTGATATCGGGCGAAAAAATATATGTAAGCTATATCCACATATTAAGCGATTTCAAACAAACTTGTCACAGGTTAGGTTATACTAACTTTAGAACGTTTTGTTCCTATTGGTTCCTTGGTGCGTCAATTACATAAAATCAATCTATAATAAAATTGAGCTATATCTAAATCTGGACCGATTTTCACGAAACAAGGCAGACATCACTCTAGGCTCAATTCAGTACGTTATGCCAAATTTCGTGCAAATCGAAAGATGAACCATTTACTTTGGTGAACCATTTACATGAAATCGGACGAAACTATATGTGGGAGCTATATAGAAATATGGACCGATTTTATCGAAACTTGGCAGACATCACTCTAGGCTCAATTCAGTACGTTGTGCAAAATATCGGGCAAATCGAAAGATATATATGGATGTTGGTGCACAATTTACATGAAATCGGACGAAACTATATATGGGAGCCATATCTAAATCTGGACTGATTTTCACGAAACTTGGCAGACATAACTCTAGGCTCAATTCAGTACGTTATGCCAAATTTCGTGCAAATCGAAAGATATATATGGATTTTGGTCACAATTTACATGAAATCGGACGAAACTATATATGGTAGCTATATCTAAATCTTGACCGATTTTCACGGAGCTTGGCAGACATCATTCTAGACCTAAATGATTAGGCTGTACCAAATTTCGTGCTAATCGAAAGATATATAGGGACTTTGGGGCCCCATTTACATTAAATCGGACGAAACTATATATGTGAGCTATATCTAAATCGGGACCGATTTTCATGAAACTTGGCAGACATCATTCTAGGCCCAATTAAGTTATGCCAAATTTCGTGCAAATCGAAGGATATATAGGGACTTTGGGGCACCATTTACATGAAATCGGACGAAACTATATATGGGAGCTATATCTAAATCTGGACCGATTTTCTTGAAACTGGGCAGACACCATTCTAGACTCAATTCAGTACGTTATGCCAAATTTCGTGCAAATCGAAAGATATATAGAGACTTTGGGGCACCATTTACATGAAATCGGACGAAACTATATATGGGAGCTATATCTAAATCTGGACCGATTTTCACGAAACTTGGCAGACATCACTCTAGGCTTAATTCAGTACGTTATGCCAAATTTCGTGCAAATCAAAAGATATATAGGGACTTTGGGGCACCATTTACATGAAATCGGACGAAACTATATATGGGAGCTATATCTAAATCTGGACCGATTTTCACGAAACTTGGCAGACATCATTCTAGACCTAAATGATTAGGCTGTACTAAATTTCGTGCAAATCGAAAGTTATATAGGGACTGTTTACATTATATCGGTTAAATATATATATGGGAGCTATATCTAAATCTGAACCGATTTTTCCCAATTTCAATAGGGTTCGTCCTTGGGCCAAATAAGTGACCTATGCCAAATTTCATCCAATTCGGATCATAAATGCGACCTGTACTTTGTTTACAATTTAACATGGACAGACGGACGGACGGACGGACAGACGGACATGCGTAAATCGACTCAGAAAGTGATTCTATGCATATTCTCAAAAGGAACCATGGGTCTATCTCGATTATTTTTGCCTGTTACAAACATATGCACAAAGACATAATACCCTGTACCACAGTGTGGTGAAGGGTATAAAAAGAAACATACCATTGCAAAAGGTCCAATGGTGGATTCGGATCGGGGATTTTTTTTTATTCCGACTACATCTTAGCAGCCAAAAATCAACGATACTCTGTGTTGGATATTTGACCACGAAGAATGTGTTCTCTCGTATCATTATCAGCGTAATCATCGTTTTATTTTTCATTTAACTGTTTTATTTCGGTTTGTTGTTGTTTTTGTCATTTTCCTGTACAGTGAAGCGAATATCAGCAGCAAACCCGCTGGCCAAAGGATGTTGCAGAATGAAAAGGTCTATAGCAAATCTTTATGCGGAAGTTTGTGCGCAAGTGAGTATATGTAGATGTGTGCGTGCGACGTATCTTTCCCACATTTGGATAGGATATCGCCCTTGCTGTTCGCTACTGCGGCTAACGTGTGGGTTTATTGTGTTAGCGCCCAGTTTATTATTTGCGTTTATATTATTGGATATTTTGTTGCCCTTTGCCGAATGGTTGCTGATGGGGGTGTATGGGTAGCTTATTTTTGGTTATTCACTTATTTTTATTGCAATAAAATATTCCCATGAAAAAAAAACCAAACCCGAACAGATTTGGGTGATTTGTTTTGTAGGCGACCAAAGGCCAGCCAGAAATGGATGTTTATCCTTTCTTTGGCTGGTGGTCCGAGCTAATCACTTTACACGCTTGAATTAACCGCAAATTTTAATGGATACAAATTTCAGGGTTGTTATCTGCCCGAAAAAGAGATTGAGGATATATTTATGTGCATACATATTTATGTAGATGTATATAAACATAAATATGTTATTTAATGTGAAAGATGATTACAGGCAGACTGGGTTCAAGAGAGCATTTAAATATGGCCTAAGATTCCATAAAGCGTGGATTTAAAAAAAAAAATTTTTTTTCAAGAGGATGTTCTAAAAAATATTATACAGGTACCACGCCTTATAGGTACCTGTATAGGGCGTGGAATTCCAAAACCCAAATAGTGGATTTTTAAAGAATATTTTTTCAAGGTCTACAGAAGGCCTGGATTTTTATACCCTTCACCGCACTGTGGTACAGGGTATTATGCCTTGTGCATATGTTTGTAACAGGCAAAAGGAAACGAGATAGACACATGGTTCCTTTTGAGAATATGCATAGAATCACTTTTTGAGTCGGACATGTCCGTCCGTCTGTAGATGTTAAAGTGTAAACAAAGTACAGGTCTCATTTATGAACCGATTTGGATGAAATTTGGCAGAAGTCACTTATTTGGTCCAATGACGAACCCTATTGAAATTGGGAAAAATCGGTTCAGATTTAAATATAGCTCCCATATATAGTTTCGCCCGATTTAAGGTAAATGGTGCACCAAAGTCCCTATATATCTTTCGATTTGCACGAAATTTGGCATAGAGTACTGAATTAAGTCTGGAGTGATGTGTGTTAAGTTTCGAGAAAATCGGTTCAGATTTAGATATAGCTCTCATATATATTTTCGCCCGATTTAAGGTAAATGGGGCACCAAAGTTCCTCTATATCTTTCGATTTGCACGAAATTTGGCTCAGAGTACTGAATTAGGCCCAGAATGATTTGTGCCAAGTTTCGAGATAATAGGTTCAGATTTAGATATAGCTCCCATATATATTTTCGTACGATTTAAGGTAAATTGTGCGCCAAAGTCCCTTAATACCTTTCGATTTGCACGAAATTTGGCACAGAGTACTGAATTAGTTCCAGAATGATGTGTGCCTAGTTTCGAGAAAATCGGTTCAGATTTAGATATAGCTCCCATATATATTTTCGCCCGATTTAAGGTAAATGGGGCACCAAAGTTCCTATATACCTTTCGACTTGCAAGAAATTTGGCATAGCGTACTAAATTAAGTCTAGAATAATGTGTGCCAAGTTTCGTGGAAATCGGTTCAGATTTAGATATAGCTCCCATATATATTTTCGTACGATTTAAGGTATATGGTGCACCAAAGTCCCTATATATCTTTCGATTTGCACGAAATTTGGCATAGCGTACTAAATTAAGTCTAGAATAATGTGTGCCTAATTTCGTGGAAATCGGTTCAGATTTAGATATAGCTCCCATATATATTATAGTCCGATTTAAGGTAAATGGTGCACCAAAGTCCCAAAATATTTTTCGATATGCAAGAAATTTGGCATAGCATACTGAATTGAGTCTATAATTATGTGTGCTAAGTTTCGTGGAGATCGGTTCAGATTTAGATATAGCTCCCATATCTATTTTTGTCCGATTTAATATAAATGGTGTACCAAAAACCCTATATATCTTTCGATTTGTACGAAATTTGGCATAGCGTAGTGAATTAGTTCCAGAATGATGTGTGCCTAGTTTCGAGAAAATCGGTTCAGATTTAGATATAGCTCCCATATATATTTTCGTACGATTTAAGGTAAATGGTGCGCCAAAGTCCCAAAATATTTTTCGATATGCAAGAAATTTGGCATAGCATACTGAATTGAGTCTATAATTATGTGTGCTAAGTTTCGTGGAGATCGGTTCAGATTTAGATATAGCTCCCATATCTATTTTTGTCCGATTTAATATAAATGGTGTACCAAAAACCCTATATATCTTTCGATTTGTACGAAATTTGGCATAGCGTAGTGAATTAGTTCCAGAATGATGTGTGCCTAGTTTCGAGAAAATCGGTTCAGATTTAGATATAGCTCCCATATATATTTTCTTCCGATTTATGGTAAATGGGGCACCAAAGTTCCTATATATCTTTCGATTTGCACGAACTTTTGCGTAGCGTATTGAATTGGGTGTAGATCGATGTGTGTAAAATTTCGTGAAAATCGGTTCTGATTTAGATATAGCTCCCATATATATTTTCGTCCGATTTTATGTAAATGGTGCACCAAAGTCCCTATATATTTCTCGATTTGCGCGAAATTTTGCCTAGAGTACTGAATAGAGGCTAGAATGATGTATGTCAAGTTTCTTGAAAATCGATTCAGATCTGTCCCTTCCATAGCTCGTGTGTTAAGTTTCGAGAAAATCGGTTTAGATTCAAATTTAAGTTTGTTCCATTTCATGTCAATGTCCCTTCGAAAAGGCGACGTCTGTTAGGATACATATGTAGAATATATTCAAAGTGGTGAAGGGTATCATATAGTCGGCCCAGTCCGACTTTACTACTTTCCTTACTGGTTTAAGGAATATTTTTTCAAGGTCTATTTATAAAAGACGTGGATTTTTTTAAGAAGAATATTTTTTCAAGGTCCCTAGAAGGCGGGGATTTTTTAAGAAGAATATTTTTTCAAGGTCCCTAGAAGGCGGGGATTTTTTCAAGTATTGAAAGGTTTAAATGTGTGTCTCGAGATCTTACATAATACTCTTCCCTCCTTAGAGAACTCCTCTTGTTCCCGGCATTTGTAATTCATCATCATTACTCGTTTCATTGTAATTAATATTTGAGCCAACAAATAATAAACCCGTATAATGTAATTAATTTTTCAGCCATTCTAAAGTTCGGCAAATGCAAATGAGTTTCGAATAGCAAAGCGTCATTCGGAGTAATTCGGAAAAAATCCCTCTTGAATTACCCAAGCCGTACATCATAATTTCTTGATGCCACTTGAAACATGGCTTGACTTAACTTTTGCATTTGTTTTACGTGATGGAACTCAGGGCAGGGCAGGAAGGTATGGGCCTTGGTGGATTTTATGGAAAACTGTCTATGAAGATCTTTTCCCAAGAATGTTGTTGCGGTATGGTAATTGCGGTTGTTATTGTAGAATATGCGTATTCGCCTATGTCTACACAGACACATAAATCAAACAATAAGTACTTCGGCTCGTCGTCATATTTATGCTTCTTCTTTATTATGACTTGGACAACAACAACAGCAGCTACAACGATTATTATTATTATTATTTGCACTTTCTTCATTTTATGTAAACTTTTATTCCATTTTTTTCTGTTGGAAGAATAACAGCCTCGTGTTTATTGAATAAGACGAAGTCGAAAAGTATATTTGCAAAGTTAGAGTATTCCGTTGGAGGCTGGAGATATCCCATATGAAACGATGTTTGGCATTCATTGAAGCAAGTCATTCACTAAAGTTGTATCAAGGAGTGAGTGGGTGAGAGGGAAGGAGGTCGTAGTCCTTATGCCTGCCAATCGTTGAATACCCGCTTCCCAAAATGTATAAAACTGAACAATATAATTTGCATAAAATTGACGTTAAAGGTTACACATTATAAAAATGCCAAACATTTACTTTGCACCATCTCTCCGGTCGCCCTCAAACTGCCTTTGCCAAACTCTTACTCGGTTACATTAAAACCTTGTTCTGCAAATGGAATACTAAAATACATATTTACATTGAAAAATCAAACAATTGAAATTTATATTTTGCGGTTTTTTGGTATATGAGCACTGATTTCCGGTTTAATTTCTGTGGCAGGGGGATAGTTCGGGTTGAGGGAAATGGAAAATAATAATTTTTATTATTTAGGGGAAGAGGACAATATTTTTGATGGTCTTCTCTTTTTGATATAGTTATCTTCGAATATTTATAGATAGGGCTAGATGTTCTCAGGTCCAGTCAGCATTTAAGTCCTAAAGACTTTTTTTTCTAAAAATAAAAAAGACTTATATTGATTTTTTTTCATTTAACAGAAATTCTTGTTTACCTAAAAGGCAATATTTATATCTTACCAGAAGTTCTCAGATCGGGCAGACATAAGGACCTCACAACTTATTTTCTATACACATTTTTTGTCAGGTACTTTATATTATTTTCGAACTTTTCCAATTTCCTCAGGAATCCTCAGGTCGGATCACAGGCCTTCAGGACTTTTTTTATAAAAAATAGTCAGTAATTTAATAATAAATTTTTCCCATACAGTATTTGTGATTTCTTCAAGACAAATGTCCTCAGGTCAGGTCAGAAGTATGACCCTCAGGACTTCTTTTCCATACAATAGTTTTGTCAGACACTTATGATTTTTTTCGAAGTTAAGATTGATTTTTCCCAGAAAAATAAAAAATTGTCAGTGCAGAAGTGCTCAGGTCGGATCACACGACATGCCCTCAGGACTTCTTCATATAAAAAATCGGCAGATACTTATTTTTTTTCAGACACTTAAGATTGAGTTTTTCTATAAAAAGAAATTCGTATTTCTTCAATACAGAAGTCCTCAGGTAAGGTTTGATGTACTACTCTCAGGATAGGATTTTTTTTAACATAAAATTGGTTTAAAAAAAATAAATAAATAATTTCCTTAACACAGAAGTCCTCAGATCGGATTACAAGTCAGACCTTCAGGACTTCAATATATAAAAAAATCGGCAGAAACTTAAGATTGTTTTTTTTCCTTAAAAGGGAATTGTTATGTCTTCTAGAGGCATAGTCGTTCTGAAGTTATCTTCCGGTTTAGAAGATATTTTAGAGATCTTCTCAAGCCAGAAGTCCTTAAATCGGGTGAGAAATATGGCCTTCAATATAATTTTTTATAAAAGGCACTTAAGATTGTCATTTCTTCAGGACAAAAGTTCCCAGGTTAGGTTAGAAATTGGTCCCTCATGGTTTATTTCTATAAAAAAATCGATGGAAAAAATTTTTGTTTTTTAAGCACTTCAGATTGATTTGTTTCCTGAAATTATTTTTTTTTTATCAGTAAAGAAGTTCACAAATTAGATCGGAAATCAATATCTCTGGATTTTTTCTGTAAAATGTTTGGAATAAAAAAAATCAAATTTTTATGCTATATTTCTGAAAGACCAGTAGATCTTGACCATCTGCATGTTCAGATATTCTTTATAAATAAGATGGACGTTCAGGAGTTCTGTATTGAGCAGGTGAAGATCTGGTAAATCATTATACAGAATGTAAATAATTTTCATGACCCGAAGGTTAGTGGAAAGGGTGATGTTCTGGAAATATGTCAGAGGATCAGAAGTCAGTTTCATAGATTTTTTTCTATAAAAATCGGAATGATTAAGATTTTATTCTGTACTATTTTTTAGAAGGTCCTTAGGACCGAGTTTCTATTTTGAGACCCTCAGTAGGCTTGTAATTTTGAAATTCGGGTTATTGGTGGTCAAAAAAATATATTCTCAAAAATGTCAATGTAGAATCATATTATGATATAGCTCCCATAAAACGGTCCCGCCCAATTTAAGGTATTTATATGGTCTTAGGCATATTTTCTCTGGACGTGGCTGTCATTTGGTATTCTAGGTCGTGGTTGTGGATATAAGAATTTAGACCAGGGAGAATATAAGGACGTATTTACTTGTTTTCTATAGAAAAAATCATTAGGTCGACTGTGTTTTTCTGGAGAAACAAATTCGCCAGGACCCCAGGACATCATGAGAGACTGTTTTTATTTCTATAAAAATATAGACAGGAACTCATGTCTAATTTCTTCTTATAAAAAATCTTCAGACCTTCGGGACAGGTTTTTTTTCTGTACCAAAAAGTGGGTCAGATAATCTGGACTTTTTTAGAGAAAACATTTAGAGAAAGATTGTGAGGACATAAGGGCGGGACTGATTGTTTTTAGAGAAAAAATTCGTCAGGACCTAAGGATTGACTTTTTTCTAAAAAATGTCGTCAGGCCCTTTTTTTATAAAAAAATGTCTTTGTATAAAAAAAATTGTCTGACCATTTTTTAATAACTTCACAACTGTTTAAAAAGATTTTAAAATTCGTATGATGTTTTTTTCTATTAGCAAAAAACCATCTCCCGGATTTTCGGTAATGTTTCCTTGCCCTTGACTCGCCTGCTTTCATCTCTGTATAACTGACAACTTGGTACGACTGCTTGTATCTTCTAAACGCTTTCCCTTTTATGCTCGGTTTATTCTCAGTTTACTATTTAACAATAATTTATAGTTTCAATTTACATTTTAGTTTTCGAATAGATACCACACATATGACTACTTAAGTAACGGATTAAAAAATAAAACTTCATATTTTTATTAAAAAATGTATATCATCGTCAGCATCATTGTTTAACTTTATCAGTTGTCCACACACAAGGTATCCTTCTTTAACCCTTTTACACTCTAAGGCAATAAACAAATACAATTGTCATGGTATTTAAGCGGATTTTCCGAAAAAAAACTTCTACACACCAAGTATATTCAAAATAACATCTCTCACATGGTCAAAGGGATATTCAAAATGGAATGAAGTCCTGCAGAATGTTTGTTTTCTCTTTAGATAACCACAAAAGCTTAACTAACTGAAAACAATAACTTTATTTTATTACCAACATTTTTATTAAATAACAACGACAACAACAGCAACAAAAGCGGTCATAGTGAAATGCTGACCAAATGCAGAAGAAGTAGAGGGAGAGACAGGATGAATGGAATGGAACGGAAACCAACTAAACATGGTCAGAAAGGAAAATAAAAAGGAGTACTAAATCATAACATTATTTGGTTAGCCAAAATACACACATACATATGCAGTGATATGCTTGGAAGACCACCCATAGAGATAAATGTAGCCAATAGTGGGAGGAGGGAAATCACAACTATTGCAACTAATGTTAAATATTTCAACATAAATACTCACGTAACTGCTAGTGGTAATGTTATCTGTAGTAATCACTTCTCGGTACAGTCAAACCTACACAAAGTGATCTCAGAAATCACCTTCAAAAGATGGAGATATTTTTAGTCGTTCTTTTTTTGAAGGTGTCTTTTTTCATTATTAACTGTTTTTATTAGATTTGAAAAATTGTAGTTTTGAAAAGTTCCACTGTGCTTCTGATAAATTTAATTTCAATTTTACAAAATTTTAATATTTTTAATGTTATTGCCTAGACTAATAAATGTTATATATTCGAAGTTCCGCAAGCGGCTCAATGGTCTAGGGGTATGATTCTCGCTTTGGGTGCGAGAGGTCCCGGGTTCAAATCCCGGTTGAGCCCATTTGATCTTTTGCTGTTACTCACAGGTTATTTATATTTATAAATTTTACCCTGACCGTACCAGTGTCGGTAATCTTAAGATTTCAGTCAAATTTTGCCATCCCTGAAGTATTTCTGGTTCCCGATTGTTACAAATGGACTTGTGGGATGATCTCTGGATTTGTTATAAGGGAATGTTTTGGAAAATAATTGCACTAAATGTCAGCGAGGCTTAACCTTCAGACGATTGTCGGGAGGACTTTATAGTCGAGTTGTAAAATTTTATATAGATGACCTGGAGGCCAACGTGACTTTATTGAAGGCTAGAAATTTTCCTGAATTTTGAAAAATTTCAGTTAAACGTAGAAGACCATCACCTTCCGGGCTTTCTATGTCGCCTACAAGGATTTCATACCCCTTTAATTCATATTAGAACACTATCTTCTAAACAAGTCCTCTTGACCTTTCAGTCCCTTTTAAGTGATTTGTGGTCCTTCAGTTCGTCTACCATGTAAAAACTCTCCTGACCTCATCTTGACTCTGAACGCATGGATCCTACTAAAATTTTAATAAGGCATGGATCCGTTTAAAATCTTTATAAGGCTTGGATCCTATTAAAATTTTAAAAAGGCTCCATAAGGCATGGTTCCTATTAGAATCTTTATTAGGCGTGGATCCTATTAGAATTATTATGAGACGAGGATTCTATTAAAATCGTTATTAGGTGTGGATTCTCTTAGAATTATTATTTATGGCATTTATTAGGCCTAGATCATCTTAGAATTAAAATGAGGCGTGTATACTATTAAAATCGTTATTAGATGTGGGTTCTTTTAGAATTTACGTGGATCGTATTAAAATCTTTGTAAGGCGTTGTTCCCCTTAAAATTTTTATTTGGCGTGAAACTTATTAGAATTATTATAAAACCAAGATCATATTAGAATCTTTAGAAGGCGTGAGTGCTATTAGAATTTTAATAAGGCTACATAAGGCTTTGATCCTATTAAAATCTTTATAAGGCGTGGTTCCATTAGAATTTTTATACGGCATAGATTCTATTAGAATTTTAATAAGGCTCTGTAAGGTGTGGATCCTATTATAATCTTTATTAGACGTGGAGCCTATTTATATCTTTATAAGGCGTGCATCGTATTTGAAAAATTTGATAAGGTGTGGATCCTATTAGAAACGCCCATAAGGAGTGGTTCTTATTAGAATTTTATAAAGCGTGCTATTATTAGAATTTGTATAAAACGTGGATCCTATTCGAATTTTAAAAGACGTGGATCTTATTATGAGGCCTATGAGCTGTGGATCCTATAAGAATATTTATTAGGCGTGGATCTTATTATAAGGCCTATGAGCTGTGGATCCTATAAGAATATTTATTAGGCATGGATCTTATAATAAGGCCTATGAGCTGTGGATCCTATACGAATATTTATTAGGCGTGGATCTTATTATAAGGCCTATGAGCTGTGGATCCTATAAGAATATTTATTAGGCGTGGATCCTATTAAAAACGTTATAAGACGTGGATCCAATTATAATCTTTATAAGGTGTCGACCATATTAGAATATTTATAAGACATGGATCCTATTAAAAGATCGTTATTAAAGCGTGAATGCTATTAGCATTTTTATAAGGCGTGGATCCTAGTAGAATCTTTATATGGGGTAGATCCTATTAGAATTTTAATGAGGTCCCATAAGGGTTGGATCCTATTAGAATCTTTATTAGGCGTGGATCCTATTAAAATCTTTATAAGGCGTTGATGATATTAGAATTTTTATAAGGCGTGGATAATTTTAGAGTTTTTATAAGGCGAGGATCCTATTAATTAAGGCGAGAATCCTATTAGAATTTTTATAAACCATGGACCCTATTAGAATTTTTATAAGGCATGGATCCCATTAGACTTTTAATAAGGTTCCATTAGGGTTGGATCCTATTAGAATTTTAAAAAGCTCCATAAGGTGTTGATCTTATTAGAATTTTAATAAGATTCCATAATGTTTATTAGGTGTGGATCCTATTAAAACCTTTATAATGCGTGGATGATTTTAGAATTTTTATAAGGCGAGGATTTTATTTATGAGGCGTGGATCCTATTAGAATTTTAATAAGACTTCATAAGGCGTTGATCCTATTAAAATTTTAATAAAAACTCATAAGGCATGGATCCTATTAGAATCTTAATTAGGCATGGAACCTATTGGAATCGTAATAAGGCGTGGATCCTATTATAATTTTAATAAGGTTCCATAAGTCGTGGATTCTATGCTCCATTTGGCGTGGATCCAATTAGAATAAGGCGTAGGTTTTTAGAATCTTTTTAAATATTATTAGAATCGTTTTAGGACGTGGATCTTATTAGAATGTTTTTAAGACGTGGACCTAATTGAAATCGTTTAAGCTTAGATTAATTTAGAATCGTTTTAATGTGGAATCTTATTAGAGTCGTTTTAATGTGGAATCTTATTAGAATCGTTTTAATGTGGAATCTTATTAGAATCGTTTTAATGTGGAATCTTATTCGAATCGTTTTAATGTGGAATCTTATTAGAATCTTTTATTGAAATCTTTTTAAAAAGTGAATTTTATTCGAATATTTTTAAGGCTTATAAGGTTATGTGTCAGAATGTTTGGTATTCGTGGATTTTTAAGAATTTTTACTTTGTGCGGATTTTACAAAAATTAAAAGTGTGTTTAGAAGCTATTTTGTTGTGGTTTTTAGTATAGATTTTTAAGAATTCTTTCAAATATTTAAAATTAATAAAATTTTAATACTGTTTTCTTGTTGTATTCGTACAATTTTCTGCTTTGTAAATGACATTGAAATACCACACCTGAATTACAATTAATATTCAATAGAAAACCGGTCTATTGGTGACTAAACTGGTCAATAGATTTAGCTGCAATTGCAGCAATTGACCAAACTATTTTAAATTGGTATTTTGTATCACACACAAAACTAAATGTGTAACAAAGAGAACACACACACACAAACAGCCCATACTGTGCCGATAACAACAAACAGTTATAAGTCGTCGATTTCATGTGGGGATGTAGCTCAGATGGTAGAGCGCTCGCTTAGCATGTGAGAGGTACGGGGATCGATGCCCCGCATCTCCAAGTGAATATTTTTTGTATTTTTTTCTGCCTTCTATGTTATGATTTATAGATTTTTAATCATTTTAATGGCCATTGTTTCAGTTACGCTGTTATTAATTTAATTCAAAAACTTTTGACAGTTTTGTCGGAAAAACCCTTTTTTGCAGTAGAGAAAAATCACAAAACGGCGTTTTATGAAATTAATAAATATGATAATAATAATTTTTGAAGTTAAATTGTGGCGCCACCATTGGGTCTATGCTACAATGACCCAAAACCTTGAATCTCATTTTAACAATTAACAAGGATTGTTGTCGGCATTTTGTGGCGTTTTTTTTCTTTCTCTGACACAGCTGAACCCATTTCAAGCTGAGTCAATTATAATGAAAATGGATCAAAGGGGGGGATGAAATGCTGACCCAAGACAATTAACTTAAATTCATTCAATTAATTGGAGATTTGTTTTGTTTAGTCAGCGGAAATCCGTTACAAAACAAAAATAATAAATAGATACAAATCATAAATAAATACCGAAAAAAGTTTTGCTCATTTTTTTAGGGAATATTAAATGAATTTTGGGAAAGTTCGAATCGGCATAAATTATACTAAATTGACATTTTCAGATTTTTGCAAAGAGGGGGAAATAATCAATAATCAATGATGTTGAAATAACGCTGCACAATGAGGACAATGGTGGGGGACCTGGAGCTCCAAAAGACAAAAAATATTTTAACGATCTTTGAAAACTAAAAACAAAAATGAAGTTAGAGATTTTTTTTTGTTAACCCACCCCGCTCCTTTCTAACCTTTCCAGCATAAACCTGGGTAATGTTTAAAAACAATCCCCCATTATAAATCAAACATGAAAATGTATTTCGCTTAAACCATACAAGATTTATGTGGTGCTAAATATTCGCAAAAACTTTTATCACAACTGTTTTTATACCCTTCACCACACTGTGGTACAGGGTATTATGTCTTTGTGCATATGTTTGTAACAGGCAAAAGGAAACGAGATAGACACATGGTTCCTTTTGAGAATATGCATAGAATCACTTTCTGAGTCGATTTACGCATGTCCGTCTGTCCGTCCGTCCGTCCGTCCGTCCGTCTGTCCGTCTGTCCGTCCATGTATTTTTGTGAACAAAGTACAGGTCGCATTTATGATCCGATTTGGATGAAATTTGGTATATGTCACTTATTTGGCCCAAGGACGAACCCTATTGAAATTGGGAAAAATCGGTTCAGATTTAGATATAGCTCCCATATATATATTCGTCCGATTTATTGTAAAAAGTCCCTATATATCTTCCGAATTGCACGAAATTTGGCACATCGTAATGAATTAGGCCTAGAATAATGTGTGCTGAGTTTCATGAAAATCGGTTCAGATTTAGATATAGCTCCCATATATAGTTTCGTCCGATTTTATGTAAATGGTGCACCAAAGTCCCTATATATCTTTCGATTTGCACGAAATTTAGCACAGCGTAATGAATTAGGCCTATAATGATGTGTGCTGAGTTTCATGAAAATCGGTTCAGATTTAGATATAGCTCCCATATATAGGTTCACCCGATTCAATGTAAATGGTCCACCAAAGTCCTATATATGTTTCGATTTGTACGAAATTTGGCACAACGTACTGAATTAGGTCTAGAAAGATGTGTGTTAAGTTTCCTGAAAATCGGTCCAGATTTACATATAGTTCCCATATATATTTTCCTCCGATTTAATGAAAATGGTGTACCAAAGTCCCCATATATCTTTCGATTTGCACGAAATTTGGCATAGCATAATGAATTAGGTCGAGAATGATGTGTGTTAAGTTTCCTGAAAATCGGTCCAGATTTATATAGCTCCCATATATATTTTCGTCCGATTTAACCCTTTCAGAGTCAATTTTTTTATACCCTTCACCACACTGTGGTACAGGGTATTATGTCTTTGTGCATATGTTTGTAACAGGCAAAACTAATCGAGATTGGTTCCTTTTGAGAATATGCATAGAATCACTTTCTGAGTCGATTTATGCATGTCCGTCTGTCCGTCCGTCCGTCCGTCTGTCCGTCCATGTATTTTTGTGAACAAAGTGCAGGTCGCATTTATATTCCGATTTGAATGAAATTTGGCACATGTCTCTTATTTGGTCCAAGGACGAACCCTATTGAAATTGGAGGAAATCGGTTCAGATTTAGATATAGCTCCCATATATAGTTTCGTCCGATTTTATGTAAATGGTGCACCAAACTTCCAATATTGGTCCGATTGAGACAAAATTTTGCACAGAGTACTGGCATAGGTCCGGATTGATATATGCCAAGTTTTGCTGAAATCGGTTCAGATATAGATATAGCTCCCATATATAGTTTCGTCCGATTTTATGTAAATGTTGCACCAAACTCCCAATATTGGTCCGATTGAGACAAAATTTTGCACAGAGTATTGGCATAGGTCCAGAATGATGTATGCCAAGTTTTGTTTAAATCGGTTCAGATTTAGATATAGCTTATGTAAATGGTGCACCAAACTTCCAATATTGGTCCGATTGAGACAAAATTTTGCACAGAGTACTGGTGCACCAAACTTCCAATAGTGGTCCGATTGAGACAAAATTTTGCACAGAGTACTGGCATAGGTCCAGAATGATGTATGCCAAGTTTTGTTTAAATCGGTTCAGATTTAGATATAGCTCCCATATATAGTTTCGTCCGATTTTATGTAAATGGTGCACCAAACTCCCAATATTGGTCCGATTGAGACAAAATTTGGAACCGAGTACTGGCATAGGTCCGGAATGATGTATGCCAAGTTTTGCTGAAATCGGTTCAGATTTAGATATAGCTCGCATATATAGTTTCGTACGATTCTATGTAAATGGTGCACCAAACTCCCAATATTGGTCCGATTGAGCAAAATTTTTCACAGCGTACTGAATTAGACCTAAATTTATATGTGCGAAGTTTTGTTGAAATCGGGTCAGATTTAGATATAGCTGCCGAATGTATTTTCGTCCGATTTTATCTAAATGGTGCACCAAACTCAGAAGGAATGTCAGACTGAAGCAAAATTTTGCAAATAGTACTGGAATAGGTCTGGATTGATGTATGCCAAGTTTTGTTGAAATCGGTTAAGATTTAAATATAGCTCCCATATATAGTTTCGTCCGATTTCATGTAAATGGTGCACCAGCCTCCCAATATTTGTCCGATTGGAACAAAATTTTGAACAGCGTACTGAATGGTTCAGTTTAATGTCAGGGAAATTTGGATGAAATTGGTTTAGATTTAGATATAGCTCCCATATATTTGTCCGCTTGTGACAAAATTTTACACAGCGTACTGAACTAAGTCCATTTTGATGTCTATGAAGTTTTATTTAAATCGGTTCAGATTTAGATATAGCTATAGTTTCGATTTCTCTCCGATTTTTATACCTTTCACCACACTGTGGTACAGGATATTATGTAAAAGGCAAAAGGCAGAAAATCATTTTCTGAGTTGATTTATGCATGTCTGTCGTACAGGTCGTACAGATGCGGTTGGGTTAAAATTCGGCACATGTCACTTATATGGCGCAAGGACAAACTTCACTTAAATTGTTGGAAATTTTATTTATTTTCGGCCGATTTCATCTAAAAGGTGTACTAAATACACAACTTTTAGCCGGATTATGACAAAACAATGAACAGCATACATAATTCAGGGTAGAATAACTTATATTAAGTTATGTTGAAATCGATTCAGCTCCCATATATATTTTCGGTCGATTTCATGGGAATGGCTTACAATATAGAAATATTTTGACAAACGTTTTCACAGCGTACCGAGTTTAGTGTGGTAAAAGATGTATTAAGTTTTGTTGATATCGGTTCAGGTTTAGATATAGTTCCCATATATAGTTTTGACTGATTCCATCTAAATTGTTCCCAAAAGTGTCCCCTTAAAGATAATCGACCGACTTCATGCAAGTGAGAAAAACTTTTGCACATTATACGAATTTAGTCTAATTTAGTAAAATTACGGGTGGTAAATTTCTTCTTTCGTAAAAATTGCCCAAGTGAGGTGAATGGCTGTAATTATACCCATGTGAAATCGGTTTAGATTTACTTACAGGTCCCATATTTTTGTCCAATTTTATGTAAATGGCGTATGGTAAGTTTGATTTAAACATGTTCGTTATATTTTACGATTTAAATTAGAAATGCATAACAAAATTATTGTCTGCAGAAGTATTTCAGACCAGACCTCTATAAAATATTTACAACACAGATGACGGTGAATTCTTACCTGTGTGTTGTTTGCTATTTTGCTAAAAACAATAACATATTGGTGATAATTTATAACAGGTATATTATAAGCTGCGGTTTAAAAGCAATAATAGATTAGTCATAATCCAAAGCAGGTATATTATATCAACATGTAACGGATTAGTTATCGTGGTGTACAACAGGTAACAGGTAGGTTATGTGGATTATCACAATAGTGATAATCCATATAACCTACCTGTTACGGATTATAATTAATCTCTTATTGTTTGTACACAACGGTATAAAAGGGTATTATTGACACAAATACCTGGAATTATGTTGAATCAACACAGGTTTTTATTATTTCATTTACCTGCACTATGACTATTCTACACCACGCTGTGTTCAAGGTATTATTTATATATGTCGTGTGTTTGTACGTTACAATATTAGTTATACTATAAACTTCAAACGATAAACACGAACAATATGCCAAGAACACGCAAACAAAGCGCAGCCACACGCCGACGTCTTGTAAGGAATTTAATGCAAGAAGAGCGGGAATCGTTGAGAAGGACTCAAAACAATGTGATTCAGCGATCATATGGTGCAGAATGGAGAAGGCTGCGCCGACAAAACAATCCCGAATTCCGTATAGCGGAACAACTAAGGCCAGGACCCACAGTATCGCGCGGAGGAGCAACACAGGGATGCTGCAGATCATGCTCATAGACGCCAGGATCCACTGTATCGCCAGGAGGAACAACAAAGGAATACAGAAGAGCATGCTCAAAGACGCCAGGACCCACAGTATCGCGCCGAGGAGCAGCGTAGGGATGCTGCAGAGCATTCTCAAAGACGGCAGGATCCACTGTATCGCGCGGAGGAACAACAGAGGAATACAGAAGGACATGCTCAAAGACGCCAGGATCCACTGTACCGCGCGGAGGAACAACATAGGAATACAGAAGAGCATGTCCAAAGACGGCAGGATCCACTGTATCGCGCGGAGGAACAACAGAGGAATACAGAAGGACATGCTCGAAGACGCCAGGATCCACTGTATCGCGCGGAGGAACAAGATAGAAATACCAACGAACATGCTATTAGACGCCAGGACCCACAGTACCACGATGAGGAACAAGAGAGAAATACTGCGGAGCATACTCATAGACGCCGGGATCCAACATATCGCCAGGAAGAACAAAGGAGGGATACATCATTCCACTCTCAAAGACGACAGAATCCCGAAATTCGTATCACAGAGCGTCTGCGAAATACGCTACAGCGACAACAAAGACGAAACATGCAGAGGAGTGAGCAAATGGATTTAAATCGATCAGTTAGGATAAGAGTGGAATCCAACATGCTTCAGGCCGAACGAAGCAGAAGGCGTAGAAATAGCATTTCCTATGAAGAAAGGCAGGAGGAAACCGCACGACAAATTGCACGACGCAATCAATTGAAGTTTCAGCGATACAATGATGCCATCAAACAGGGACCAACGAGGATTTGTACATGTTGCGGCGGATTATGGTTTCCCCATCAAGTGGAATCCTTACACAAAGAAGGTATGTCAAATTTAAATTTTTCAGAAGAAGTTTTTTATCTATCGGAAAGATTTCCCTCGGTCGACGGTTTATATATTTTTTGTAAAACCTGCAGTCGAGCAATTAGGAATGGAAAAAAACCGAATATATGTCTCTCAAACGGCTTAGATTTTCCAGATATCCCGAGTCCTCTAAAAGACTTAACGTCGGTAGAGGAACGATTGGTCACAGCACGATTGCCTTTCATGATAATCGTTGCTCTAGGTTTCGAAAGACAAAACTTCGATCAAGCTCAGGTTATTCAATTGCACCTTAAACGTCGCATGGCATATCAGCATGATTATATGACTGAAACAATCAGACCAGCGAAGGTAATTGATGCAGCCAGGTATTTGATTAACACTGAGTTGTATATCAAACATGGTATTACAATTGACGAAAGTTGGTTTGAAGGTTGTAATTCTTCACTGGTCGTTCCGTTTGTGGCTAATCAGGAAGATCGGGAAGAAATTCAAAATATTTTCGAAAATCAGCTATCTACTGAAGCCACTGTCGATGATATTCAGCACGTCGAAGAATATGCAATGGAAAATCTCAATCCTGGTGGACAACAAACAATGTTGGAATGTAGAGCTGTTGAAAATGTACCTCACCAACGAGTTGTAATGGCTCCAGGCGAAGGTCGTCGTCCAATAGATATGATAATGGATACAGATTCTGAAGAGTTGGCCTTTGTTTCTATCTATTGCGGTAAAAAACGTTCCTGTACTGAAACCTATTCAAAAATTGTCCGCTCTGAACTCCGACGTTATGACAGACGATGCTGTAGAGTAGATAAAATACTTTACAGTTACAAAAAACTAGAACTTTTAACCATTAAAAGTGCAATGTCAATCGCTCTGAGAAAACATACACGATCTGGAAATGTTACAGCCAGAAATGCTTTAGACGAGTCATATATGAATAGTCTAATTCAACACGATGACGGCTATCGCATCCTCAAAGGAGTAAGAACGTCACCAGCTCACTGGGAAGGAGAAAAAAAGAAAGCCGTTGCCATGATCAGACAGTTCGGTCTTCCAACGTTTTTTATAACATTATCTGCAGCCGAAACAAAATGGGTAGAACTGTTAGTAATTCTGAGTAAAACTGTTGACAAAATTGACATATCCGAAGAAGATGCTTCAAATCTGTCATTCGCTGATAAAGCTCGATTGATCCGAAGTGACGCGATTACATGCTCCCGCTACTTTGATTTCCGTTTCAGGCAATTATTTTCTTTATTTAAAATGAATGGTGGAATTTTCGACAATCATTTTGTAGAGAAATACTATTGGAGAGTTGAATTTCAACAACGTGGTTCTCCGCACATTCATGGCATGTATTGGCTTAAGGATGCACCCAAAATAGATCTAAATAATTCTTCGTCTTTTTCGTCTGTAATTACTTTTATAGATAAATATATTTCCACAGACGGTTCTGATGGAAATTTACAGGAATTTATATCATATCAGCGCCAC